>NC_069506.1:328928293-329028293 GCF_027579735.1 Bombina bombina | reverse complement strand
ACACACACATATATATATATTTACAGTCACACACACACAAGTATACACACACACAAACACAGTTATATGTGAGTAACAGTAGTAGTATTGTTAACACCCAAAATTCTAGGTACAATAGACATATACATATAATATTCCAATACTATATATGGACAAACCCATTTACAAGCAACAATGTCCAATAAGATCTGTGTAGTTCAACCAAGGATAGGTGAAGACAATTGTTATTTTGATCTGATGGCGATGATACGGTAATGCTGCATTCTCCTCATATGTGGATGTCAAAGAATCTGGAAGATGAAAGAAACAAGAGAGGCGCCTGTGTGTACCAGTAAATAACCAAATGAGGCGCCTGTGTGTACCAGTAAATAACCAAATGAGGCGCCTGTGTGTACCAATAGATAACCAAATAATAATTTTCAAAGAGCCCTAATCAGAGTACTCACATTTGCAAAGAGCACTCAGACAGTGCTATTAGAAACAGGCTGGATGTTTGACAGCAACCCAGCTCACCGATTGCAGAAACAAAATGACATCAAATCTGGAGAAGATAAGACAAAACAGGGCGCCTGTGTGTACCAGTAATAAACCAAAAAGATATCAGTGTAGATTCTCATTCAGTACACTCACATTTGTGAAAAACACTCAGACAGTGCTATTAGGCACAAGCTGGATATTTAGCAGCAAACCAGCTTACTGATATGATGGTAACACAGGGACACAGGAACACAGGGACACAGGAACACAGGTACTCCAGAATATATAGAAGAGTCTCAAAGGATAGAGACTATAAACTAAAACTGCAGCATGGACTGCAACAAATGCAGCCTATAACTCCCTAAGGAGTAACAGGTAGGTAGGAAAGGCACGGTTCCAATGTATAATGAATAAAATTTAAAATTGATTTATTGTAAATCAAAAATACAAAAAATACATATAAAAATATAAAACAATGGAACCAGAAGGCAGGGGTTGCTAGCTACCCTCCTTCAAATATGTAACACGTTTCTCAGTGCTTTACCACACTGTTTCATCCGTGGCCGGACTTTTAGCCGACGGACATTTGGCAGACGGACATTTGGCCGACGGACATTTGGCCGACGGACATTTGGCCGAAACACAAGTGGCTGTCAGATAACAGTCCGGCCACGAGATAGATTTGATAGATAGATAGATAGATAGATAGATAGATAGATAGATACATAGATTAGATAGATAGATCAATAGATGCAATAGATACATTTGATAGATACAATAGATAGATAGATAGATAGATAGATAGATAGATAGATAGATAGATAGATTTGATAGATAAATAGATAGATTTGATAGATAGATAATTTCCCAGACAGAGAATTACAAGACGTGCGGTTTGGGACCCATGGTAAGGTTTCCAGAGGCAGTTGCCGCGCCCGAGGCTCTGATTAGAACAGAGCACTCTGGAACGTATCTGCCCTTGGCCGAAATCGGAACATTCTTTAGCTTTCTGTCTGTCGGCCAAATGTCTGTCTGCCAAATGTCTGTCTGCCAAATGTCTGTCTGACAAATGTCCATCTGACAAATGTCCTTCTGCATTTTGTCAGAGCACCGTTTCATCAGGCATGAAAAAAATAAGTAGTTAACATATTGAATAACCTATTAACAGAAATATTTGGTCACACATGGATAATGGTGGACACAATAAGAAATACATATGTGTATGAATATATAAAAGTTCAAAATAGAACACAATAATATAACAATACAGAAATTCATTTATCTACGTATTCCCCATAAATCAGGCTTGCCCTGTAATCACTTAACAAGGGGACCTAATCCTATATTTATTCAATAGTGTCATTCTAGTGTCTTATTAGTGTACCCACTGTTAAGGGAAACAGACTGGTGGACGATGGGCTGGACCAGGGTTTCATTGACGAAGACATGAGTGATTATTTACTTGTCTCCCACCCCAGAACCCCTATGTTTAACTACCTCCCGAAGGTACATAAGTCTATTGACAATGTAGTTTGGAGGCCCATAGTCAGCAGCATAAGATCACTCCTTGAACACCTTTCAGAGTGGCTTGATCAAATCTTGCAGCCAATGGTGTTGGAGTTGTGGAGTCATGTGAAAGATTCTAAACACATTCTTAATATAGTGTCTAAAATTGAATGGAATTTGGAATACAAATGGCTTACAGTGGATGTAAAAGCCCTTTATTCCTCGATTCCCCATGAGAAGGGTATACTGGCAGTAGCTTCCTATATGAGAAAATATCATGGGGACAATGTTGAATTCATTGACTTTGTACTAAGAATAACTAACTTTTTTCTGCACCATAACTACTTTGAGTTTGAGGTTTTTTTAACTTCCAATTGTGTGGTACTGCTATGGTGGCAAAATTTGCCCCTCCTACGCCAACCTCTTTATAGGGTGGTGGGAGCAGGAACACATTTTTGGAGGTGGGAACCCCTTAAGCTTTAAGATAGTTATGAATAAAAGATTCATAGATGATCTTTTATTTATTTGGAGGGGAGCTCAGGATGATCTGCATACATTTGTCCAATACTTGAATGCTAATGATTTAGGGATCAGTTTCCCTTTTGAATGGGACCCTTTTAGCATTAATTATTTGGATCTTACGTTGAGAGGTATTTGTGGTAAATATATTTCCACCACTGTCTATAGGAAGCCAATTTCAGGCAATTCCCTTTTGCACGCTTCCAGTTGCCATCCTAAGAGCGTGTTTAAGGGCATTGCAAAGGGGCAGTTTAATCGCCATAGGCCAAATTGCTCAGAGGCAGTAACCTTTCACCAAGAGTCACAAAAACTCTCTAAACAATTTGAGGAAAGGGGTTACCGCAAGAATATAATTGGTTCTGATGTGAAATCTGTAAGCAAACTCAACAGAACAGACTTACTTATTCCAAAAGAGTCCTCTCCCAAGGATCAGAGATTTGGGAGGGGAAATCTTCTGTTTATTACAGAATACACTGAACAGTTTCACCAAATATGTGATATAATTAAGAAACATTTTCTAATCCTAAAAGCTGTTGATGGATTGGCTAATTTATCATCCCAAAATTGTTAATAGAGTAGCCCCCACCAAACTCCCTTCCAAAACTCAGAGAGTATCCTCCTGGTTAACCTTGGTGGAAATGTATAAATGCCACAACAGCACATGTCTGGCCTGTGAAAAGGTGGAAACAGGAGAATGGTTTAAATCCGCAGTCACAGGGCAAACTTACCAAAAGCGATCTTGTCTAAACTGTAGATTAACTTTCAACGTATATTTGATTACTTGTGTAGAATGTGAAAAACAGTACATAGGTCTCACCACACGTGAGGTGAGATCTAGGGTGAACGAGCATCTCTCTAGTATCAAAATTGGTACTGTTAGCACTACATTAGCACAGCATTTCATACAGGTGCACCACAAAAATGCAGACACCTTTAGATGGTCGTGCATTAAAACAATTATGCCCCCACAGAGAGGAGGCGATAGGGAAAAACTGTTGGGTAAAAGCGAAGTCTTTTGGATTTTTAAAATGAAAACCAGATATCCAGAAGAAATAAATTCTGATTCTGATTTAATCAACTTTTGGCAGTAGATATTTATATCACAGATCTATGTTGAAGTTGAGAATAAACTTTGTGCAGATATATGTTATCTTGGTACTATCTTAATCTATGATTAAGGCCAGCCAAGGCCGAAACATGTTAGACCAGTCTACCCTTGTCTGCGCTTTGTTTTTAAAGTTTGTTGCCATGTTTTAATATGAAGAAATAAAGCTCCAGTTTGTTTTACCTTATCCGGTCTCTACTTGGTTTGAATTGCAGATATATGTTAGTTAGGCCCTAATACAAATGTATATACATCCCTTCAGTTGTTTGTTAAGACACTAGAATGACACCATTGAATAAATATAGGAATAGGTCCCCTTGTTAAGTGATTATAGGGCAAGCCCAATTTATGGGGAATACGTAGATAAATGAATTTAACAATTGTATTTACTTCTATGCATGTGTGATAATTTTCTGTATTGTTATATTATTGTATTCTATTTTGAACTTTTATATATTCATACACATATGCATTTCTTATTGTGTCCACCATTATCCATGTGTGACCAAATATTTCTGTTAATAGGTTATTCAATATGTTAACTACTTATTTTTGATGAGTCTTTGTATTGTCGCTTTAAGGCTTAATTTGTGTGCAATTGAGTGCCAGTTAAGTTGTGCCCAATAGGAGGCAGCTTGTTGTTTTAAATGGTTGTTTTAGAATGTATGGCAAGCAGCTTTGATTATGGCTCTAAGCCGAAAAGCGTCAGCTGTTCGCTTGCTGACCTCCTAAACACTTGTATTTGCCTGGATTTCCGGGCTTTTATAAGTTTTGAAAAGAAATCTGTTATTTTACGGTACTCCTGGCTGGTGCTCCGTTTTTTTCTATGAGCTACATAACTGTTTAACAAAACATAAAAGTTGCACATAACACATCAAAAATACATTACAATGCACAGTTACACTCATAATAACACCATCTAATAAATATACATTATACAGTACAGTTACACTCATAATAACACCATCTAATAAATATACATTACACAGTACAGTTACACACATAACACTATCTAATAAATATACATTATACAGTATAGTTACACACATAATAACACTATCTAATAAATATACATTACACAGTATAGTTACGCACATAATAACACCCTCTAATATACATTATACAGTATAGTTACACACATAATAACACAATCTAATAAATATACATTACACAGTATAGTTACACACATAATAACACAATCTAATAAATATACATTACACAGTACAGTTACACTCATAATAACACCATCTAATAAATATACATTACACAGTACAGTTACACTCATAATAACACCATCTAATAAATATACATTACATAGTACAGTTACACTCATAATAACACCATCTAATAAATATACATTATACAGTACAGTTACACACATAATAACACCATCTAATAAATATACATTACACAGTACAGTTACACACATAATAACACCATCTAATAAATATACATTACACAGTACAGTTACACACATAATAACACCATCTAATAAATATACCTTACACAGTACAGTTACACACATAATAACACCATCTAATAAATATACATTACACAGTACAGTTACACACATAATAACACCATCTAATAAATATACATTACACAGTACAGTTACACACATAATAACACCATCTAATAAATATACATTACACAGTACAGTTACACTCATAATAACACTATCTAATAAATATACATTACACAGTACAGTTACACTTATAATAACACTATCTAATAAATATACATTACACAGTACAGTTACACTCATAATAACACTATCTAATAAATATACATTACACAGTACAGTTACACTTATAATAACACTATCTAATAAATATACATTACACAGTACAGTTACACACATAATAAAACCATCTAATAAATATACATTACACAGTATAGTTACACTCATAATAACACCATCTAATAAATATACATTACAAAGTACAGTTACACATATAATAACACCATCTAATAAATATACATTATATAGTACAGTTACACACATAATAACACTATCTAATAAATATACATTATATAGTACAGTTACACACATAATAACACTATCTAATAAACATACATTACATAGTACAGTTACACTTATAATAACACCATCTAATAAATATACATTACACAGTACAGTTACACACATATTAACACCATCTAATAAATATACATTACATAGTACAGTTACACACATAATAAAACCATCTAATAAATATACATTACACCGTACAGTTACACACATAATAACACCATCTAATAAATATACATTACACAGTACAGTTACACACATAATAACACTATCTAATAAATATACATTACACAGTACAGTTACACACATAATAACACCATCTAATAAATATACATTACACAGTACAGTTACGCGCATAATAACACCATCTAATAATATACATTACACAGTACAGTTACACTCATAATAACACCATCTAATAAATATACATTACACAGTATAGTTACACTCATAATAACACCATCTAATAAATATACATTACACAGTACAGTTACACTTATAATAACACCATCTAATAAATATACATTACACAGTACAGTTACACTCATAATAACACCATCTAATAAATATACATTTCACAGTATAGTTACACTCATAATAACACCATCTAATAAATATACATTACACAGTACAGTTACGCGCATAATAACACCATCTAATAAATATACATTACACAGTACAGTTACACTCATAATAACACCATCTAATAAATATACATTACACAGTACAGTTACGCGCATAATAACACCATCTAATAAATATACATTACACAGTACAGTTACACACATAATAACACTGTCTAATAAATATACATTACACAGTACATTTACACACATAATAACACTATCTAATAAATATACATTACACAGTACAGTTACACACATAATAATACCATCTAATAAATATACATTACACAGTACAGTTACACACATAATAACACTATCTAATAAATATACATTACACAGTACAGTTACACTCATAATAACACCATCTAATAAATATACATTACACAGTACAGTTACACTCATAATAACATCATCTAATAAATATACATTACACAGTACAGTTACACACATAATAACACTATCTAATAAATATACATTACACAGTACAGTTACACTCATAATAACACTGTCTAATAAATATACATTACACAGGACAGTTACACTCATAATAACACTGTCTAATAAATATACATTACACAGTACAGTTACACACATAATAACACTATCTAATAAATATACATTACACAGTACAGTTACACTCATAATAACACCATCTAATAAATATACATTACATAGTACAGTTACACACATAATAACACCATCTAATAAATATACATTACACAGTACAGTTACACTCATAATAACACTATCTAATAAATATACATTATATAGTACAGTTACACACATAATAACACCATCTAATATATATACATTACACAGTACAGCTACACACATAGTAACACCATCTAATAAAAATTATAAAAAAAAATAATACTGCACACACAAGTTATAAGGGCTCAAAGATATGAGATCTCAGGTGTAAGAAACAAAAAAAGGCTGCAGCGAGCTTTAACATTTTATATATATATGTATGTGTGTAGAGATGTATTTATATGTGTATATATGTATTTACAGACAAATATACACATACAAAAACATAAATATATATGTATACATATATAGATATATATTTAGGTACATTGAAGCCCTTTGCAGCTAAGTAGATTAAGACATTGAAAAGCATATTAATGCAATATTCATATTTAATAAAGTGTTATACTGGGTATTTACTGTAAATATTTCACATTCCAATGTTCTGCACATAGTATAATATGTCCTATATATTTTTAAATAGATATTCCTATTATATCAGTATATATGTATATATCTATATCTATACCTATATATAATTATATATATATATATATATATATATATATATATATATATATATATATATACAGTATACACACATATATCTATCTATCTATCTATCTATCTATCTATCTATCTATCTATCTATCTATCTATCTATATATATATATATTTATATATATATATATATATATATATATATATATATATATATATGTATAGATATATATTGCACCAAAATACCATCAAATATATGTAGAAATATGTATTTATGAAAAAAAAAAAGCATATTCTGCTATGTGAAGAACTGGAATGTAATATATTCATATTTTCATGTCGGGTTAAGGCACTTGAGAATAAGAGATCTGGTTTGCACAAAAGTGGGGTGTTAGGGTTTTTTTGCACTTTTTTGCTCCATTGACATCTAGGCGGGAATAGGTTATTTTGTGTGTGCAATATCTTAAGTT
Organism: Bombina bombina; assembly: GCF_027579735.1. Taxonomy (NCBI): domain Eukaryota; kingdom Metazoa; phylum Chordata; class Amphibia; order Anura; family Bombinatoridae; genus Bombina; species Bombina bombina. The sequence continues at coordinate 329,020,307 of NC_069506.1, read as the reverse complement.
TGGCTTTTTACGTGCATCGGGTTAGCGAGCGAGCTGAAACAGTTTACTTTCAACTTGTAATATGAGCGCTACATGATGTGCGCCTAATTGATTACTTCTAGTGGAGTTAGCGCTCGAGCAGGAGCTTTAAATAGCACTCAACTGTCCCTGTATTGGGTTGTGATTTCAGTTAGCAGAAATAGCTATTTAATTTACAAAAATATACCTAATGGAACAATTTTCCACACATTTTAAACTCTGCAGCTGGTATAACAAGTAATTGAAAACACATTAAGGAAAAAACTGTTTTACAGTACGTTTTCCCTAGTTACACATAGCCAAACAATTTGATTTTCTACTTCCCGCTTGAGAGACTGAACTAGAACCTATAGAACTGAGAACTCTGTCTCTGCAACATAATGCACAGTGATTGCTTTATCAGGGCAGGACATTATTATTTATAGCTATCCTTAAATGACAACAGCAATGAATATAAATATACTCAAGTGGTATGTCTCTGGACTGCAGAATGATGCTAACTGGCAGTTGTTATATACTTATATAATATTTATTTTTTGTGTAGATCTTTTTGCCGTTTGGTGCTCATTTATGATATACACAACATAAATACAGCATAAACCTCAAGCATTAGTTACATGTAATGCAGTTATGTAATGAAATTATATTCCATGTCTCGAGAATTAACTATTTTACTTCAACACCTGGTGAGGTAGCTCAGTTTGTAAATGCCCTGGCTACAAAAAAACATGTTTAAAAGATCCAAGGCCACAGGTTCAAATCCAGGCAGGGCCAACTCAGCCCTTCATGCTTCCGAGGTTGATAAAATGAGTACTAATAAATTGGGTAATAATAATAACTACTACTATTCAGCTACTGATTTGGTTGAGACCGATCACTAAAAAAGTTATTTGAGTCCCACTGGGAGAAAGGCGCTATATAAATACTAGTTATTATTATAACACCAGTTTACTACATACACTTCTAATATACAGTATATTTTCCTTTGAAAAACAAATGCATTCTGAATTCATGATTCAGATAGAGCATGCAATTTTAAGTAACTTTCTAATGTACTACTATTATTATTATTCTTCATTCTCTTGCTGTCTTTATTTGAAAAGCAAAAAACTGTTACCTTAGGAGCCAGCACTTTTTTGGTTCAGTACCTGGGTACCGCTTGCTGATTAGTGGCTAAATGTAGTTTTGTACAATTTACTTTTATCATCAAATGTGCTTTGTTCTCTTGGTATTCTTTGTTGAAGACTTTTCATATGCTAATTTCTAAGACCTTGAAGGCTGCCTCTTGTTTCAGTGCATTTTGACAGTTTTTCATAGTTAGACAGTGCTAGTTCATTTGTGCCATATAGATAATGGGCAAGATTACATATGCAGCATCGCCTGCAAAAGCCGACGACACTGGTTTTTACGCGGTTTTGGTATCACATATTTCACTCGTCGCCCGCAATTGTTACTCCCATAAGCTAACATAGAACCGCGTCGCAAATCGGTATCACATATTCAGAGCAAGGACTTACACAGCGAAAATGGAGACATTTTACTCCATTTTGACCTCGCCAGGTGCAGCAAGCCTTACGCTGAAAATATGAGCACCGTAACTCCCGTAACTCCTGTAACTCCCTGAAAATATTAACAAACACCTAATGCATGCTCAATATCTATCTACCTGTCAACCATCAACCCCCACTGCAATAATTAATAAAACTATTAACCCCTAATCTGCCATTAACCCACATCGCAATAAATCTAATAAATGTATTAACACCTAATCCGCCATTCACCCACATCGCAATAAACCTAATTAAACTATTTACTCCTAATCAGCCATTAACCCATGTCACAATTAACCTAATAAATCTATTAACCGCCAAACCCCCACAATGCAATTAATCTATTTAAATAACTATGCCCCCTAACCTAACACCCCTAAATTAACCCCAAATTACATAAAATAATAAAATACTATATAATAATTAAAATAAAAAATCCTAACAGTACTAAAAAAAAAAAAATAATAATCTAAAATTACAAAAAATAAAAAAGGCTAACATTACAGAAAATAATAAACCAAATTATCAAAAATAAAAAAATTAAACCTAATCCCTATGAAAATAAAAAAGCCCCCCCAAAATAAAAACACCCTCTAATCTAATGCTTAACTACCAATAGCCCTTAAAAGGGCTTTTTTGTTGAGCATTGCCCTAAGTTAAACAGCTCTTTTACATTAAAAAAAAAATACTAAGTCCCCCCTCTAACAGTAAACCCCCCCACCCACCAAACCCCCCAAAATAAAAAACATAACACTAAAAAATCCTAAACTACCCATTGCGCCTAAAGGGGCATTAGTATGGGCATTGCCATTAAAAGGACATTCAGCTGTTTTACTGCCCTTAAAAGGCATTCCGCTCTTTTACAAGTGCCCAGTTTATCCGATTTCCCGATGTGTGAGGGGAAATTACGGGTGATGCGGGTTTCAGCAATTACGCTGAAGCCTGTGCCGTATATGTAATCCTGCCCATAGTGCTCACTCTTGTGGAGTTATTTTTGAGTCAGTGCTGATTAACTAAAATGCAAGTCTGTCAAAAGAACTGCGATAAGGAGCAGTCTGTAGAGGTTTAGAAACAAGGTAATCACAGAGGTAAAAAGTATATTAATGTAACTGAGATAAGGAGCAGACTGCAGAGGGTTAGATACAGGGTAATCACAGAGGTAAAAAGTATATTAATTTAACTGAGATAAGGAGCAGTCTGCAGAGGCTTAGATACAGGGTAATCACAGAGGTAAAAAGTATATTAATATAACTGAGATAAGGAGCAGTCTGCAGAGGATTAGATACAAGGTAATCACAGAGGTAAAAAGTATATTAATATAACTGAGATAAGGAGCAGTCTGCAGAGGCTTAGATACAGGGTAATCACAGAGGTAAAAAGTATATTGATATAACTGAGATAAGGGGCAGTCTGCAGAGGATTAGATACAAGTAATCACAGAGGTAAAAAGTATATTAATATAACTGAGATAAGGAGCAGTCTGTAGAGGTTTAGAAACAAGGTAATCACAGAGGTAAAAAGTATATTAATATAACTGAGATAAGGAGCAGTCTGTAGAGGTTTAGAAACAAGGTAATCACAGAGGTAAAAAGTATATTAATATAACTGAGATAAGGAGCAGTCTGTAGAGGTTTAGAAACAAGGTAATCACAGAGGTAAAAATTATATTAATATAACTGAGATAAGGAGCAGTCTGTAGAGGTTTAGAAACAAGGTAATCACAGAGGTAAATCATATATTAATATAATTGTGTTGGTTATGCAAAACAGGGGGTTGGGTAATAAAAGGGATTAGCTATCTTTTTAAACAATAAAACATTTTCAAGTCTCAATGTAGTCACCAATCAGCAAGCGCTACCCAGGTTCTGAACCAAAAATGGGCCAGCTCCTAAGCTTACATTCAAATAAAGATACCAAGAGAACTAAAAAAAATTGATAATAGGAGTAAATTAAAAAATTGCTTAAAATTGCTGCTCTATCTGAATCATGAAAATGTAATTTTGACTAAACTATCCCTTTAAATTCAGCTTAATATAAAAAATACAAACGTATTTTGGAACATAGTGGATATTAAGGAACACTTTTTAATCTCTTAGCTGCCAGATACTCTAGCAATAAAAGGGTTAAAAATGAGTAAAATATAGCAAAAATAAAATGGTAGATGAATGGTCACTAGATTTCAGTATCGCCCAAATAAAATCCGATATATATTAATGCTATAGAGCCTCTACAAAGGTATTTTTTAAATCATGTCTTTGTCCCACTTCTAATTCCAAAAATTGACCAAATCTAAATCCCAAGCAGACTGCTGGTGATTAGCCGGTATGTACGTCTGCCATTCCTGATTGGTGCTGGTGATTAGCCGGTATGTACGTCTGCCATTCCTGATTGGTGCTGGTGATTAGCCGGTATGTACGTCTGCCATTCCTGATTGGTGCTGGTGATTAGCCGGTATGTACGTCTGCCATTCCTGATTGGGGCTGGTGATTAGCCGGTATGTACGTCTGCCATTCCTGATTGGTGCTGGTGATTAACTGGTATGTACGTTGTCTGCCATTCCACAGCAGTATGTTAACTGTGTGTTTAACACCTTCCCGAGGGTTAAATACATAGTAAGCTAAAGTTAGTATTGCTGGAATTACATGCAGATCTAAGTACATTGTAATAATTCCGTTTAGATTGACTGATATTGCCACAAAATAAATCACATGTTTCTTTTTTAATAAATGTGAAAATTGGACAGGTCTCATGATGCAAACTGTGGCACATCGGAATTCATAATGAGACTCCTTCTTTTTCGCACTTTCATAAATGTTTGTAGTGAGTGTAGGGTAAGAGCAGTGTGCAGGTTATAATTGGGTTAAAATGTCTTGTATTTTTGTTTTTGTGGGGGGTTTTTTGTAAGTTTTAATAACTGTCTATGATATTTTTTCTTGATCGATAGACAAGGTCAAGAAGAGAACACAAGCAATTCTATTTATATCTGCGGGTCATCTCCCTAAAGAAAGAACAGTGTCAACTGGTAGGGATTTTGCTAGTTTATTATCTGTTTTATAGCAAGAAAGAAAAAATATATTACTCACTCTATTTGATCTAAACTACTGGCACAAAACTTAAAGGGACATGCCACCCACATTTTTTCTTTTATGATTTAGAAAGAGAATGCAATTTTAAACATCTTTCTAATTTACTTATATTATCTAATTTGTTTTATCGTCTTGATATTCTTTGATGAAAAGCATATCTAGATATGCTCACTAGCTGCTGATTGGTTGCTGCACATAGAAGCCTTGTGTGTTTGGCTCACCATGTGCATTGCTTTTTCTTCAACTAAGGATATTTTAAAAATTAAGCAAAACAAATAATGGAAGTAAATTGTAATGTTGTTTAAATGTTTATTCTCTATCTGAATCATGAAAGAAAGATTTTGGGTTTAGTGGCCCTTTAAAGGGATACAAAACACCTTGTAATTACAAGACATATCTGTTGTGCAATAGAATTACATATATCATGTATAAACATTTTCAAAATGAACACCTTGTTTGCTGCAACTGTTTTTCAATAGGCAAACTCCACTCACCTGTCCCTTGTTTGGTAAAGTACTGGGGAAGACAATTTTTTAAAAATCAAATAAAAATGGTGGAAAATAAATAAACTTTAGTTTAAAGTAGTTTTACTGCATATACTTAAACATTGTATATCACAATCTCAATGTGTTCACTGTCCATTTAATAACAAGTGTAATTCAATTTAATCCTTTTAAAAATATTATAAATGGAAAACAGTATTAAGGGTTAAAGTTAAATACTGGAGGAGATTATTTAAAACTTTGTAAGAGCTTTAGGTTAATTTTAAGTAACATGAACCTAAAAACTAGAGGTCGCTGTAAAAAGGCTTTAATGTTTTTCTCTCTTAGCCAACAGCTGCAACTGAATCCTCAATGTTATATTTTTAGCATTTTTTGCATCCTGTCCATGGCTTAGTGCCTGCAGGAGCCCTTTTTACGGCTAGTTAATATTTGTGTTTATACCGTAGTCATTGTAGTCTAATCTGGAGCAAGATGCCTGTGTCAGTGGAATGTACTCCTTATGTAGCGGATATTTATACAGTCTGATTAGTCTTGAGAAATACTGCATCTGGTTGTATATTAGGCTGTTCATATGGTGAGTGGGTCCTGTTTATAGGGTCATTGATACCCCTAATTATCTTTATATATAGCACGATTGGGGTTTACTTTCTTTTTAGATTTATGTCCTTAGATCTTTCGGCTGCACTGCTATCAACATTTGCTATGAGCTAACAGTGTTTATCTGAGGGGTTTTGTGCACAAAACTATTATGTATTTGATTAAATAAATTATAACAATACTTTAGCTATTTAAACACTGCTAATGGGATGAAACTCAGTGGATGTGCACCCAGAGAGGGCTGCCCATGAGTGGTAATTACACCCAGTTTATTCTTGCAGTACTGTGCAGCACATGGGATGAGCCCCTGTTGAGTCTGCAAGTGAAGTCAATTTGAAGATGTTATATTTATTTTTTAGAGATGCCACAGTCAGGTCCGGCTCAAGACATTGAGCTTCCTGGGTCCATGAATGAAATGACATTCACTAACTATGCATCCAACAAAATCTAAACCTAACCACAGTCAGAAGTATCAAAGATTAAAGTTTAGCATATTGACATTTATGAGAGCTTGCTGATAAACCCCATGTGAGATCTGTCAATTCTTTAATGTATGATGTGCTACTACTGTTGAATGCCTCCTGGGCTCCATAGTCCCCCCTGGTAAATTATACAGGCGTCCACAGCTAGCTAGAGCAACCTCGCAGTTGAAGTTTTCAAGCAGTGTGAGATCAACAAGAAAGGCCAAGGATAGGACCCCACATTAGGAAGGGTCTTTTGGGCTAATTATCCGTTGGCCTACAGTTCTAACTAAATCTTCTAATTCTACATTTTACATTTTTAGCGTTTGTTGTGTTCATGACAGCCAGTTTCTTTTAGGGTCTTGTTTAGAAAGATTTCTGCTCCAATAGTGTATTAATGATCATAGTATTTTTTTTCATAGCTGCTATACTGACTTAAAACAAAATGAAAAATGCATTTCAAAGGATTTTTTTCATTCAAAACTTTTGAGCAATGTATATCACTCCACAGAAAACTATATTAATCCCCAAAAACCCACTGCACTGAATGTAAATAAATAACAAGAGACCATATTTTATAGGGAACAATATGTATGTATACACAGAGAAGCATTTATATTGTCATACTCAATAATGCATAGTTCAAAATGAATGTAATATAGTAATAATGGTATAGTAATTACTGTGTCAGCCTTAAAGGGACAGTATACCCCAATTTTTATATACGTAACTGCATGTAATAGACACTACTATAATGAATACTATGCACAGATACTGATATAAAAATCCAGTATAAAACAGTTTAAAAAATGAGAAGCTTCCAGTTTAGCTCTGTTTAAAAAGTTACTGGAACACCTTTCCCCCTCCCCCTTCCTTTGCATATGAAAAGACCTTTTACAAAAACAGGAGCAAGCTGGAGTAGGTATACGTCGGTATTCTCCTAAAACTTTGGGGTTTGGTTAGGAGTCTGAAAATCAGAGCAATGTTATTTAAAAATAAGCAAAGCTATCCATTTAAAAATAAAAAAAAACTTTATGGGCTATATAAATAGATAATCTACAAAACATTTATGCAAAGGAAAAATGAGTGTATAATGCCCCTTAAAGTGCTCGCTAGTGCAGGGTCGCTAGTTTTACAACTATATCTCTATGGAACACTCTCCCCAGCACAGTGAAAGATGCCACCTCCCTGGACCTTTTTAAACAAAGATTCAGGACCTACCTGTTTACACAGGCCTATATGTGATAAAAACTGTAACTTCTAACCCTTATATGTAAATGTACAACACTATGGATTAATCATTTTTAATTAAAAAAAACATATATTTTAATTCTGAAAAACAAATATTTGGGGAAGTAGTATCCCAGTAATCCCCTTGAGAGAAATGGTGTATGTGTATTCAACAGGGCTGGTCTTTAATTTTTCCAGGACTGCTTTTTATTTCCAGTCTAGCCCTGTGGGCATCAAGGGGTTGATTTAAATCCCTTCTAAGCAATGATTGGTCTGGTCTGGCCTGAGTTCGGCTGTTTGAGCATGCAGCGGACTTAAAGGATTTCTGTCACTGGCATCTGCAGAACATTTTCCTAGGGGGAGGCAAGAAAAGCATAATATCAGAGGACATGTAGGCTGCAGGAGGGGGGTGCTTGTTTTACACAAGAGCTGCATTTTCTTGTAAATGTGGCTCTGTGGCATTAATAGTGTTAGTTGGGGCTTATGCTTAGATTTAAGGGGTAGATTTCCAGTAAGTGACATATGCCCCTCTTACCCTCTCCCTAGACACCAAGGGCGCGATCCGATATAGATCGCAGTTTGCGGTGCAAGAGAGGGAACCGGCGTCGCCCGCAGTTTCAGCTTGCAACTCGAGCTATCCCATATAAGTCGCCGTCAGATGCTAACGTGCCGTAAGTCTGACAAACCAGCGATGTCCAGAAATCTGCGCAAGTACAAATTTCTGGCGTCGCCAGTGACTTGCGTCACGTTAGAAACTGCCGGCGCCTATAAAACCTGACTAAAGTCTAAAACACCCGCACTGTCTAACACGCCTCCCTAACATAGCCCGCATGTCTAACCCTCTATCCGCTATCCCCCCTCACTAGCCTAACAATAAAAAAGCTATTAACCCCTAAACCGTCGCTCCCGTACCCCGCCGCCAGCTATATTATATCTATAACCCCCTAAAGTGAGCCCCTAACACCGCCGCCATCTATATTAAAATTATTAACCCCTAATGTAAGCCCCTTACACCGCCGCCATCTCTATTAAAATGATTAACCCCTTATTTAATCTACCTACCCCGCCGCCAGCTATATTATCTATATTAACCCTAAGTATATTATAGTTAATATAGGTATTACATTATATATATTAACTATATTAACCCTAATTATATTAGGGTTAATATAGTTAATATAGTTACTATAGTATTTATATTAACTATATTAACTCTATCTAACCCTAACACCCCTAACTAAATTTATATTAAATTAATCTAATTCATTTATAAACTAAAATATTCCTATTTAAATCTAAATACTTACCTATAAAATAAACCCTAAGATAGCTACAATATAATTAATAATTACATTGTAGCTATGTTAGGGTTAATATTTATTTTACAGGTAAATTGTTAATTATTTTAACTAGGTATAATAGCTATTAAATAGTTATTAACTATTTAATATCTACCTAGTTAAAATAATTACCCAATTACCTGTAAAATAAATCCTAACCTAAGTTACAAATACACCTACACTATCAATAAATTAAATAAACTACAAACATCTATCTAAAAATACAATTAAATTAACTAAACTAAATTACAAAAAAAAACAAACACTAAATTACAAAAAATAAAAAAAGATTACAAGATTTTTAAGCTAATTACACCTATTCTAAGCCCCCTAATAAAATAATAAACCCCCAAAATAAAAAAAATTCCCTGCCCTATTCTAAATTAAACAAATTTCAAAGCTCTTTACCTTACCAGCCCTTAAAAGGGCCTTTTGTGGGGCATGCCCCAAAGAATTCAGCTCTTTTGCATACAAATACAATACCCCCCCCCAATTACAACCCACCACCCACATACCCCTATTCTAAAACCACCCAAACCCCCCTTTAAAAAGCCTAACACTACCCCCCTGAAGATCTCCCTACCTTGTCTTCACCACACCGGGCCGAACTCCTGATCCGATCCGGGCGATGTCTTCCTCCAAGCGGCAAAGAAGAATTCTTCCTCCGGCGATGTCTTCCTCCAAGCGGCAAAGAAGAATTCTTCCTCCGGCGACGTCTTCCTCCAAGCGGCAGCAAAGTCTTCATTCTTCCGGCGGCATCTTCAATCTTCTTTCTTCGCTCCGCCGCCGCGGAGCATCCATCCCGGACGACTACTGAACTTGGAATGAGGTACCTTTAAATGACGTCATCCAAGATGGCGTCCGCCGAATTCCGATTGGCTGATAGGATTCTATCAGCCAATCGGAATTAAGTTAGAAAAATCTGATTGGCTGATTGAATCAGCCAATCAGATTCAAGTTCAATCCGATTGGCTGATCCAAGTTCAGTAGTCATCCGGGATGGATGCTCCGCGGCGGCGGAGCGAAGAAAGAAGATTGAAGATGCCGCCGGAAGAATGAAGACTTTGCTGCCACTTGGAGGAAGACGTCGCCGGAGGAAGAATTCTTCTTTGCCGCTTGGAGGAAGACATCGCCGGAGGAAGAATTCTTCTTTGCCGCTTGGAGGAAGACATCGCCCGGATCGGATCAGGAGTTCGGCCCGGTGTGGTGAAGACAAGGTAGGGAGATCTTCAGGGGGGTAGTGTTAGGCTTTTTTAAGGGGGGTTTGGGTGGTTTTAGAATAGGGGTATGTGGGTGGTGGGTTGTAATGGGGGGGGGTATTGTATTTGTATGCAAAAGAGCTGAAGTCTTTGGGGCATGCCCCACAAAAGGCCCTTTTAAGGGCTGGTAAGGTAAAGAGCTTTGAAATTTGTTTAATTTAGAATAGGGCAGGGAATTTTTTTTATTTTGGGGGTTTATTATTTTATTAGGGGGCTTAGAATAGGTGTAATTAGCTTAAAAATCTTGTAATCTTTTTTTATTTTTTGTAATTTAGTGTTTGTTTTTTTTGTAATTTAGTTTAGTTAATTTAATTGTATTTTTAGATAGATGTTTGTAGTTTATTTAATTTATTGATAGTGTAGGTGTATTTGTAACTTAGGTTAGGATTTATTTTACAGGTAATTGGGTAATTATTTTAACTAGGTAGATATTAAATAGTTAATAACTATTTAATAGCTATTATACCTAGTTAAAATAATTAACAATTTACCTGTAAAATAAATATTAACCCTAACATAGCTACAATGTAATTATTAATTATATTGTAGCTATCTTAGGGTTTAATTTATAGGTAAGTATTTAGATTTAAATAGGAATATTTTAGTTTATAAATGAATTAGATTAATTTAATATAAATTTAGTTAGGGGTGTTAGAGTTAGATAGAGTTAATATAGTTAATATAAATACTATAGTAACTATATTATTTATATTAACCCTAATATAATTAGGGTTAATATAGTTAATATATATAATGTAATACCTATATTAACTATAATATACTTAGGGTTAATATAGATAATATAGCTGGCGGCGGGGTAGGTAGATTAAATAAGGGGTTAATCATTTTAATAGAGATGGCGGCGGTGTAAGGGGCTTACATTAGGGGTTAATAATATTAATATAGCTGGCGGCGGTATAGGGGGATTAGATTAGGGGTTAATAATTTTTATATAGGTGGCGGCGGTGTAAGGGGTCAGATTAGGGGATAGATAAGGTAGATGGCGGCGGTTTTAGGGGCTCACAGTAGGGGGTTAGTTTATGTAGATGGCGGCGGGGTCCGGGAGCGGCGGTTTAGGGGTTAATAACTTTATTAGGGATTTCGGGGGGGGGGATCGCGGTTGACAGGTAGATAGACATTGCGCATGCGTTAGGTGTTAGGTTTATTTTAGCAGATCGCGGTTGACAGGTAGATAGACATTGCGCATGCGTTAGGTGTTAGGTTTATTTTAGCAGCCAGTTTAGGGAGTTACGGGGCTCCAATAGTCAGCGTAAGGCTTCTTACGGCTGCTTTTTGTGGCGAGGTGAAAATGGAGTAAGTTTTCTCCATTTTCGCCACGTAAGTCCTTGCGCTGCATATTGGATACCAAACTGCGCGGGTTTGGTATACCTGCCTATAGCCCAAAAAACTACGGGCGACGGCAGAAATATACGCGCGTAACTTCTAGGTTACGCCGTATATGTGATACCAACCCGCGCAAATATTGGCGTCGCCGGCTTTTGCGGGCGACGATTTTTATCGGATGGACCCCCAAGGGTTGCTGCCTGGGATCCCAATGTTGTCTCTTCCCTTTTTCAACTTTTTTTCTCATTCTATTGTGCCTCTTTCTTCCTCTCTATTTCTATTGCTTTCTGTCTCTTTCCATCTTTATTTATTGTGAAAGAAATGATAGAGCTTATACTTGTAGTACAAAAAAAACTATTTCGGTGCTATACAATTTTCTTTATGGTTATTACTGGGGGTTTTTTCTTTCAAGAACTGCAAATAGGCACTACACACAGCATAAGGGCAAGTTTAAAGAAGTATTATTATTTTTATTTTTTCAAAACTGCTGTTTGTCTTTTTTATGCAGGAAAAATATATTACAAACCTGTTACTTATGTATCCAAATGACTTAATGACAAAAAAAACATGTCATTTGCTGCAAGGGAAGTTTGCAAATGTTTGCTACCCAAAACCTTGTTGCTTTCACTGGCAGCCAAAGGGTTACAGTATCTAGCTAATTTTAGATTTGTCTTATGTACAACTTAAATTGCAATATAAATGTAAGTTTTCTATAGCAGTGTTTCTAAAACAATGTGTTGCTGCAAGAGAGCCAGAAGTGTGCTGCCAAATTCTGATAGCAAAAAATCATTTTGTCTAAATGACATCAAACCGTAACCTATTTACACAATTATTGCTGCAAATGCTAAACTAAAGCACTACCAACCGACCACCTGTAATATGACAAAACTACAACCAGGGCTGTTTGGCTTAATCCGATTGGTTACGGTTGTGTGGCTTAAGAACATGACCCAGAATCATATATAGTTAACAGGACACTAAACTCAAATTTTTATTTAATGATTCAGATAGAGCATGACATTTTAAGCAACTTTCTAATTTACTCCTATTATAAATTTTTCTTCGTTCTTTTGCTATCTTTAATTAAAAAGCTTAGGAGCCGGACCTTTTTTGGTTCAGAACCTGGGTTACGCTTTGTTATTTGTAGCTAAATGTAGACACCAATAAGCATGTGCTATCCAGGGTGCTGAACCTAAAATTGGTCGGCTCCTAAGCTTACATTCTTGCTTTTTAAATAGCTATAGCAATAGAATGAAGAAAATTTGATAATAGGAATAAATTAGAAAGTTGCTTAAAATTGCTGCACTATCTAAATCATGAAAGAAAAAAATTGTGTTTAATATCCCTTTAATATAAATGGTGTATATCTAGTAAGACACTTTTAAGTGAGTCCATGATACCCAGTAATTTAAAAAGCTAACTCGGCTCAAACATTTGGCGCTGACAATTTTTTGTGTGTGTCATTTCTTGTATAAAATATATGCTATAATGTATGTTTAATAGATTCAATGTAGAGTGAACTGTAAAATGCTATAAAATTACAGTTAATTATACGAGAATCTAGAATTAAGAACACAAGTATGCTGCAACACAAATTTGCATTGTCATATGTTCCACGGTCTGAATACGTTTGAGAATCGCTCCTACTGAGCATGTGCAAGAATAAGTGTGTATGCATTTGTGAATGGCTGATGGCTGTCACATGGTACGTGTATGCATTTGTGATTGGCTGATGGCTGTCACATGGTACAGGGGGAGTGGAAAAAGACATAACTTTTAAAATTGTCAGAAAAAAAATCTACTCATTTGAATTCAGACAAAGTGCTATTGCATTGTCTTGTTATCTTGCATTTGTTGATTATGCAAATCTACTGTGTTGACTGGTCCTTTAGCATAATTGTCAAAATAACTCCTGGGATTGACTGTATTCTGACTTAATGAGTTCCAAATTTCAGCTGGAAACCTTTTTAAAGAAGAATTTAAAATATTAAAATAAGCTACTGTTAAAAATTATTATTAATAACAAGCCTAGTTGCCTTTAAGCAGAAATCCCAGTGATAGTCTCTATTTAAATTAATTTGAGATTTCTTTTCCTCCAAATTAAGTTTCTGTAATGCTTCTGTAATTGCAAAATTTTGTTATTACGGAAAGTCTTGTTAAAATATAAATGTAGGAATGAAAATATGTGTAATTTATCTGGAAATGATCCTACACCTCTTATTAGCAAAAAAACGGTTCCCTGGGCCTTCTAATCTACATTATACAGGAAATAAAACCACTGCATACACCCCCCCCCCCCTCTTCCAGCTTTCAACAAGGGAAAGATTCCCCTAATATCGTAGACAAATTGCAACAGAAGCATCAATAAGAGCTGCATTAATCATTTTTTTAAAAATGACAGCTCCTCGTCTAAGCGTGTTTTTTAAACTTCATCAAAGACATGTTTTAGGTTTCAAAATAGGTTTCACTCATTCGATAATGAGGACTCTTTTCAGGCAGAGACGCTTTCTCGAAGATGCCTCATTCTTTCAAGAAGCGTTTTATATTTACACTTAAAAGATTTTTTTTTAACCTCAAGGAGTGGAGAAAAAAGATACACTGTTCTATAAGAACAAAGAGTTTTGTATTTGAATAGAATTTTCCAAAAATATTATTTTCTGCAGGAGACACATCATTACCAGTGGAAATGAATAGGCTTTAGCTGTTAACCCTTTTCAGTCTAGGATAGTCATTTGTTGCATCTGATTGCACCCTTTGCAGTGAGTAGTTACAATTTTTCCTGACAATGAAATAGTTACTAGTCAGATACATGTAACAATAGCAAAGTTTAAATCAAATAACCAAACTCCAGCTGGTAAATAATGACGTTCAAAATGCGCCAGGTCCTTTAAATATTCCAGGGTATTGACTTCAATGTGTTTTCTTTGTTCTTTCCATTTGTCTTAAAATGCATATTTTATTTATAGTGCTCAACGATAACTACAAAAGAAGAAGTGTGATAGGAAATATGAAGTGCAGCATTCACACAATAATAAATATAAGTTCTTAACGTTATTAAAATAAAAAATATTTTTTAGAAATTGTGCTATGGAGTAATACAAAGCCCACATCCCATGAAAACTGCTTTTTTTTCCACCAAAAGAGTGAATTATTGCTGCAATGTTTACAAGTTAAGGTTTTAAATTTTGTTAGCTTTGAAAATTAACTGTTATATATATATTTTTAAATTAAAGTGCTGGCAAAGTCTGCAAAATAACTTTTCATATTTATAATGTTTAAGCTTCAATGGTTAATTTCTCTTAGCATAGTGTTGTAAACATGCAATTTATAACAAAAATGCCTCTTCCAAAGGTTTTTTCTTTTTCTTTAGATTGTGACAAGCAGGCGGTAAAGCCAATCAGATCTGCACCAGCTGAACTATGTATTGCTATAGCAGCATGATCTTGCACTACTGCTAGATTCAAGCATCACATTTCACTGACATTTTCACTTCACTACAGTACAGACTAGAAAGAAATGGCAGCTGATGAGTAAGAAATTCTTAACTAAGAAAAATAATATTTCCTGATAAGTAGATCACAGTGACATATAGTGATTGTTAGTTTTCATGCATACATAGGCACACACAGACAATAACATATACACACACACACACACACATACATACACACCGAGGCCCATACACACGCACACATACATACAAACACACACAGGCACACATGCGTATAGATACAAACACATATTCATGCATACAAGCACACACATACACACACATATAGATACAAAGACACACATACATACATGCACACACACAGGCACACACACATATAGATACAAAGAAACACACACAGGCACACATGCGTATAGATACAAACACATATTCATGCATACAAACACACACATATAGATACAAAGACACACACACACACTCATGTGGTGACATTTTATCACTGGTAGCTCACAGATTTTATATAGCTGGTTTTAAAATTGAATATACAAGTAGTTCTTTGGCTTAGTGTCTGTCTAAGTAGGACACTCCCAATAGCCTTTGAGTGGCATTTGATAAATCACTCCCTATTGAATTTGGGTATAAAAACTCGAACACTCTTTATCTCCCGCTCTCTTTTTCTTCTTATCTTGTGCATGCTGAAAAGATGGCTGATGGTGGACACACTGAAGAATGTGGCTAAGTATATTCCTATGATTATTTTAGCAGTGTTGGACAAACTGGGGTTATTGTAGTAAAGTTGCCCTGTATTAAATATGTGGACTGTTTTGCTGTAAAATAGATTTGTATATATACCTGTAAATATTTCTCTTATTATTAACATATATTGATTCCAAATAAACTGTTTGGAAACAATGGAGACCCTCCCATAGAGTTTATTTCACAACTTACTTGTATTGGTTTAGTGGTTTTACCATAGAGATTTAGTACTAAATTAGAATTATATTTAGTATAAAGTAAAAATATTTTAATTTAATAAATAACCACATTTTGGCGGCCATGAAGTTGTAGACAAATCCATATGCAAATTAGTTTTGCAGGAATTAAAAAATATGTTGATTTAATTTTAGAATATTGCAAGATATATATATATATATATATATATATATATGTACAAGGGGATAACAGCTCACAAGTCCTTATATTAACAGAGCAATGTGAAATAGATTAATTGATATATATGTTATTACAATATCAACAATGATTGAATGTAGAGAACCAAAGTTCCATAAATATGTAGAGTGTCATAAAAAATCCATCAAATGATCTTTAAATACAGTAAATCCCCTTACCAGAATTTACCTCAATCATATGAGGTAAGTTGCCGCACTGGAAGGGGTACTCAGTTCCTTGATATTAGTAGATCCGGAGTGCCAATGTATGTTTCTAGAATCTCATCCACCACTTGGAGTATGTAGAGAGTTTTCCTCCAATGATTTCCTCCCAGGATGTATATGGGGATGTGCCAGCCACCTCTTGGAGTATGTAGTCTTGATATGCACTTTCTCACAGGCAGATGTACCCAAGAAGACAAAAAATCATATATAGTGTAATACTGTTTTATTATATGATTAGAAGTAAAAACAAGTAATCATTAAACTCACATGTAATGTCCTCAAACACTGTGAGGTATGATAAAAGGCATAAACGTCATAAAAGTCACTCTGTCTTATTATAATACAGCTGATGGTATAGATGACAGTCCCAATCTCCTCAATAGGTGGATCAGAGTAAGCAGCAGTCCGGTACAGACACATTATACAGTTACTAAAGCAATGCAGTAAAAAAACACATAAACTTTACCCAAGTAGAGCAGTAAAATACCCTACTCAAATACCCTAACGCGTTTTAAAGGATCTATATTCCTTCTTCCTCAGAGGGGTAACAAGTGAATCTGATGGCGTCCATTTGAGCAAGTGGAGAGGCGGCACACCCCCATGTCTATTGGATAATTACCATCCATGTGATCTAACGTGTGACGTATCGCGTTTACGTCATTACGTCTATTAGCACCAGTCGGCAACAGTGATATGAACAGGCGCCCATGCGCATTTGCGCGGCTCCTAAATTCCCAGTCTATATACTCTGGAATAAGAGATATAACTAAGAGTATATGGCAAAGGTCCTATCAGGTTGGAAACGGACCAGAGTATGTTATTAAAAATGAGGTGGTATGTGTTATACAAAGTAAAATGCTTGATATGTTTACAAAATAAATACATAATTGTAGGGTATGCAATTCATAATCTTTACATATATAAATAGAAAAATAGAGAATGTAATATAAAAACGTCCGTTTTAAAATACATTATTAAAGTAAATAAATATACAGCCACAATATAAATAAATAAATAAATACATATACAGCACTAGTTGATACGCTGTTATTTAAAAAATGTGATTGTTTAACATACATAAAAAAACATATTAAAAATATGTGAGTCTAAAAAAGCTGTAAGCTCAGTAGCAAACTATTAATTTATAAAGGGATATTATAACCACAGCTGATGCTGTGTAGTCCTGAGGGATGTCTAGTTTATCTGTCACTATGGATTGTCTCAGAGTCTCTATGAGCTAATCCGAATACCTCATATAAATTACCCACAAAAGAGGGGAAGGGAAAAGTTCTCTTAATATGTACACTAATTGTTGATAAGTGTAATTCTAACAAATAAATTGAGGATTATAAAGTACAAAAGTGTCATGAGTATAACATTTATTTGTATATTATATGTTTAATATTTTTTTTATAGACCTCAAATTGAAGAGTAATCAGCATTGTCCAGTTAAGGGGATACAGGTAGTATTAGAAGATAGGGAATAATTGGCATAGTTCCATTATTGTACTATAAATGCTGCTATGTCAATATCTTTATTGAGGCCATTTGGAATCATGGTTCCCAGTTTGTGTATCCACTGGGTCTCCCTACGTCTAAGAAGTAATTCCCTACTTATACCACCTGGTGGTTCTTTGATGTGTTCCAGCACAGTACATCTAAGGCTTGTTGGATCTAAATTGTGTTTTAAATGGAAGTGGTTGGAGACACTGTGTTTTTTTTAAACTACTCTCTATATTTCTGTTGTGTTCTAATAGCCTTATGTTGTATGGTCTAGTCATGCAGCCCACATATTGGAGTTTGCAATCACACTCCACCATATAGACTACATGATCTGTTTTGCAGTTTGTGATTGTTTCAATTTCAAAGGTATTATTATTAGTGGTAGAAGTGATATGTTTGGTAGGTTTATTTCTGTTGTAATGGTGTTTACAGGATTCACAATTAAATCTATTGCATTTAAAGAATCTTCTGGTTTTGGTTTGTAGCCAATTAATGGTTTTACTTACACCAGGTTCTTTTTCTGGTCTTAATTTACTTGGTGCGAGCGTGGATCTTAGGTTCATACCCTTTCTAAATACAAGCCTTGGTTTAACTCTGGTCACCTCGCTAAGTAGAGTGTCTTTTTTTAGAACATGCCAATGTTTGTTTAGAATTTTTTAATGTTGTTGGCTCCTTCATTGTAAGCAGTGATCATTAATGGTGTATCTTTCTGTTTATGTGTTTCTTTCTTATTCATTTTCAACATTGTATTTCTATCTATTCCCTTTACCTTAATTAATGCTTTTTGTATGTTATCCACTTTATAACCCTTACTAAGGAGTTTCCCTTCCAGAATCTTAGATTCTCTTATATAGTCTTCCTCCTTTGAGCAGTTCCTTTTTATTCTTTAGAACTGCCCATAGGGGATACTCTTTATCCATGCTGGGTGGTGGCTACTACAAGCATCAAGGTAACTGTTCCTGTCAGTGGATTTTCTATATAATTTAGTTTGGATGTTGTTATTTTCATGATATAATATTAAATATAGGAATTCAATTTTCATAGAATCCTGTATTTTAGGTGGAATTGTCTGTATAAATTTGCATTTGCATAGAGTTACATGGGGGAGGGCCTCAGTCAAAGGACATTTCTCATTTTAGAGCAAATAATACAATTGTGTGTTACTGCAAAATGTTTAAATTTAACTGCAGTAAAAGGTAGATTTGGTGTTTTATAGCAAAGTTTTTGTATTTAGTACTGTATTTAGAGACATGATATTTACTTGTTGTCTTGGTCCCATCTAAATGGGGTTTTTTTTACAAACAAAAGCTTTACAGTACTTTGTTTTATTACAAAGAAGATGGTTGTTTGCTGAGTGGACCAGTATTTAATAGCTGCCATAGTAATGTTAAAGTGATTGACTTCTGCTCCATTATAAATGGAATATAATGTCCATTTTATAGAGATTGTAATTTTCTTGCACATTTTTTATTTATGTATTTATTTTTTACAAAGGATTCATTTCTGTGAATGTGTTACACCTAGAACTGTAGGTTCCCCTATACATATTAATTTCTGTGAATGTGTTACACCTAGAACTGTAGTTTTCCCTATACATATGTTAAATTGACATACTACTTGGATTTAAAAGCACAAACATTTTTCAATTTGGTCTATATTTTAGGACTACAAATGTTTTTTTTTTGTTTGTTTGTTTGTTTTTTAAAATGCTTGATTTCTTCTCCTTATATATACAAAGCTATCTCCTTTACAGAAAGTCTAATTTCCTTAACTTCTGTTTAGTCTGGTGTTTCATTGCCCTATAGATAATTCTTTGCATTTGGGGCAGGTAAAATAGTCTGGCAAACTATGCTGTGATAGACACACTATTCACAGTCTATATATATAAATATATATTATTTTTTTATAATTTTATTATTATAGTTCTAATGGCTATATGTTAAAATGTCTGGAAAAAAACTATATTTCACAGGAAATCTGTGATTATTTTAACAATTACATTCATAAATATAATGGTCCATTCCTCACCCCAGAAGCTAACAACCAAAAATGCGAAAGTGTTTTAGAGAGTCTAACACAGGTAGTATCTATTAAAAAGATTAATAATAATAATAAAAGAAAATGTATGATAGTGCAGGCATTGATTTCAACAATAAGGGGACTAACAAACATTATTGGAGACCTGACAGAGCAAAATAAAGACCTTAAATTAAAGTTAGATAACACACAGACTGACAGAGATTGTATTAAGCTTTCTGCTTTAACTAACACCATACAGATCAATAAATTACAACGTCAATTAAAATTAACAGAACACAGCAGAAATGAATACTCAAACAAAATTACTGAGTTACAAATGAAAATAAAACAAGAAGAAAAAATAATTAGTGCTATTTCTGGGAACAATGCAGATAGTGATCACTTACTGCCACAAAGGAAAGAGCCAAAACAAGTAATAAAACAAGATAAAATGCAAATGGGCCCCACTAAAAATCCAAGTTCTGTTCCAATTGCCCCTGTCATAATATCTGAGCATTTTAACACCCCGAACGTTCCTACAGGTTTTCAAAGCAGACTAGGCCAATGACTGTAGCAGATAAAAACATTTTTCAGAAATGGTGGGGCACAATCCCCACAAACAGCTTTAATAACTTTTCACACTGGTTTCACAAAGGATCTGAAAAAGCCATAAAATTAGGTATGTGCATGCAGGAATGGACAGAATTGCTTCAAAATGCCATGGGCCCCTATGCCAACAGGTTATTAGGATTCACCTCAAGCATGTCTGATCAGGCTGGGAGAATAGTTAAAACCTTTTTCAATTTTACTAGTCTAGAAAAAGAGATTAGTGAAATTACCATGAGACCTCTAGATGGGCCATTTGAAGTAGCAAAAAGAGTTTTATTCTGGTGTGTGCTGCGCCAGCCACAGACCCAAACAGTCTGGGGGTCATCAGCTCACATACAGAGGGTACTTGAAGCTCTCCCTAGAAAATGTCAGGCGTTTGTAAAGCTGTATGATCCAAACTCCACAAACTTAGATATGGTGCTCACTAGAGCTGAGAAGTGGTGGAATTATCACCCATACACCATTAAGGCAATTTCTGCAGTGAAGAAGTCACTGGAGAATAATCTGAATATTCACAGGCAGGAATCAGAGAGGGGTACCAGGAGACATGTTTGGGGATATCAGAATAGTAGTGCATCAAATTCAGGAAACTGGAGAGACAGGAATTTAAATGGCGACATTAACAGAGGAGAAAACAAGTGTAAAAATTGGAGGCTGAGGCCAAATGAGATAAGCAATAAGGCCAACTTAAGTTACTGGGAACTCAAACAATAAAACAGGAGAATGAGAGATGAAATTGGGTGTCTAAAGAAACAACTGACAGAGCTGGAAGGCTCAAATTAAATATTTCAGTTTTGTTTATAAGCATATTTGTTTGCAGTACATTTGTATCATGTAATGTGTACTTTAGTTTTAAGTTCAATTAATAATTTTAAGTGTTTCATTAAGTTTAGAATTCATAGTTAATTGATGCATTTTCTTTCTAAAAAAACAAAAACGAATAACAGATACCTCCATTGTGATTAGTTTTGGGAGGCCACATGCAATAAAATTTCTATGCAAACTGTCTGAAGTCTTATCTTGCAGGATGAAAACCAATGAAGATAGAAGGCTTCTCATCTTTCCTTCCAACTTTTCCCCAATAACACATATTATAGTTAGATTGTTGTGTCATCAGGACTGATCTAACCAAGAATCTATGATGGTGGCGTTGGACAAATTAAATAAGTATAAAATGTATCACAATGGAGATGTAAAAGTGGGCATTGGACCAAAATAATATATATCATAAAGGGGTAAATAATAATATAGGATAAGCAACATAAGTTTAAGTAAGGGGGCGAGTGGGATGATGCAATGATAGAGGCACAGCCCAACTTGAAGTAAATAACTGTGAATGTGGTTTCTACTGCAGATGGAGTGTTGTAGTGTGAAGTAAATATATGCCTGGTTTTAATCTTTTTTCATTCCTTTGAGGGTCCTGCAAAAAAACAAAGTGGTTCATCAAAGAGAGAAGCAAAAGCAAGGACCAATGTTTTACAGGCAGAATTCACATTTTATTAATAAAGATTTTACTACACTCATACCCATCTAGTGTACCCACACTCACACACTCATACATTAACTTTTTCCCAATTTTAAGACCATTGTATAAATGTTGCTAATGGGGTTTAGCATAGGATTTTGTGTTTCTATGTATAATTTTAATTTTTTTTTTTAATGAATTGTATAAAGTTAGACTAGGAATTGACATATCACCGAGGGAATGATATTCCTAAGGGATGGTGGGATAATTTTCCCTGTAAGGTTTTCGCTCCCACTGTGTTCTTCTGTACTAGTGGGTATAACTAGAAAACGGGGAAATAGGAGGAGAAAAAGTGAGGGAATGTGGTGACATTTTATCACTGGAATATTAAAATATAGCTCACAGATTTTATACCT
Organism: Bombina bombina; assembly: GCF_027579735.1. Taxonomy (NCBI): domain Eukaryota; kingdom Metazoa; phylum Chordata; class Amphibia; order Anura; family Bombinatoridae; genus Bombina; species Bombina bombina. Next base: position 328,998,063 of record NC_069506.1, on the reverse strand, counting down.
GGCAATTCACATAGCTGGTTTTAAAATTGAATATACAAGAAGTTTTTTGGCTTAGTGTCTGTCTAAGTAGGACACTCCCAATAGTCTTTGAGTGGCATTTGATAAACCACTTCCTATTGAATTGGGGTAAAAAAACTGAAACCCTCTCTATCTCTTGCTCTCTTTTTCTTCTTATCTTGTGCATGCTGAAAAGATGGCTGATTTTGGACACACTGGAGAATGTGGCTAAGTATATTTCTATGATTATTTTAGCAGTGTTGGACAAACTGGGGTTATTGTAGTAAAGTTGCCCTGTATTAAATATTTGGACTGTTTTGCTGTAAAATAGATGTGTATATATACCTGTAAATATTTCTCTTATTATTAACATATATTGATTCCAAATAAACTGTTTGGAAACAATGGAGACCTACTCATAGAGTTTATTTCACAACTTACCTTTATTGGTTTAGTTGTTTTACCATAGAGATTTAGTACTAAATTAGAATTATATTTAGTATAAAGTACAAAAAAAATTAATTTAATAAATAACCACAACTCACATAGACACAAACACACACACATACATAAATGCATACATGCAAACACACACACACAAATACACATACATGCATACATACATAGGCACACATATGCACATATACACACACAGGCACACACACATATTCATACAAACACACACATACATATACAGGCACAAATACACACACATACATAAAAACTCACACATACAGACACACATATGCACACATATACAAAAACACACACACACACATACAAATACACAGAAAGACAAGCATGCACATGCACACACACATATACACACATGCACACTCACAAACACAGAATGTAATTTTAAACACACACAAGCATAAGACAACATTAAATTATGATATTTAACTTTATCTTTTGATTTTATGAGAGAAACATGGTACATATATATTTCTTTGAAAGTCTATATTCATTGCTAGCAGCCACATTTGTGGTAGGATCTACTGGTCTGCGGGTTCATATAATACAAAAGTTTTAGTTAGATGAACATTTACATAATTATATCTGTATGTTGAAGTTAATACAGTGTCTCATACCTCTGTGAAGCTTGTCTTTCTATATGGGGAAGCAAAAGTCACTTAAAGGGCCAGTAAACCCACCAAATAATGTTGTATAATTCTGCACATGGTGCAGAATTATATAACATTAGATTAGCACTGTTGAAAATAATAAGCAATATCTGTCTCTGTTTTTTGCATTGCCTTGTGAGGTCTGAATGGGTTAATTTGTATGCGGAATATGTTAAAATGGAGCGCTCGAGGAGAGCTAAAGTACAGCCGTAATGGACAGATTAAATAATATACCAGACACGAATAGACTATAGCAAGCGCAGACAATTAACCACAAATGCCTAATCTATAAGTCCTAGATAAGTATATGTACTGGGCAGTACTGCAAATATATAACTACAATAAATACAATCAATAAGAAATGCGAATAAAATAGGTAATTTATATAAAGCAATTCATATATATGTTAATAAAATATACATAGATATACTGAATATTCATAAAAATACATTTAATACAATAAGTAAAAGGTCGACCTTAATAAGTCAAATAACAATGCATCAATAAATACAATACAGAAATAAAAATAAATGTGAAAAACAAATACAATTGTTTGATACTGTGTATCCAATAGAACAAATGTCCTCAAATGTCAAATTGTCTATAAAAGAGTCTTTAAGTCCTTTTTGCTTGCAAACTTGAGTATCCGTGTAGACGACAAGCCTCCTGGTGACAAAGGACAAAACTCCTTAAGGCAGTGTGAAGAGCCTTATGTAAACTATATAATCTGTACTCACAGTTAAGAAAGTTGATATCTGCAAAAGTATAATGCCCAGTTGCATATACTGTGTACTTCTTAGTCCCAGAGGTTCACCACACCATACAATCGATATATGGGATATCAGTTAAATTGATATATGGGATATAAGTATAATTATGATATTGATATAAAATTACAAGTAAAGTATCTACTCGCAATCCTGGAGCCTTAGATCCTACAAGCGGCTGCTAACTGAATAACCCCTGAAAACTGACAGGCTGAATTGCGATCAGCCTGAACAGTCAAAGGTGCCGTGGGCCAAAATTCAGATGCGCCGTGTGTCACAGGAATACCGGCTCTATGCAAATAAAGATAGTAACTCCGTGAACGGAGTGCATATGAGCAACGCGTTTCAATTTTTAAAATCTTTGTCAAGCTCGTTACCGGAGGACTCTTTCCCGGGTAAATATATACCTGTATCTACGTTCTGAATGGATGACCTCATAACCAATCAGGATAGCTAATAGCGCAAACTGTCAATCATTCCTTGTTCTAAGCCGCGGCCGCAATACAAACAGCGTATTGCCATGCCAACACTATATATACAAATTTACAGCGTGCTAGATAAAAGGTTATGATATATACAAACCACTAATTTTATAATATCAAAGTCTCACTTGAAAATTAAAATAAAACTGACATCGTGAAAAATGTATAAAAACCGGAATAAGGGAAAACAAATCAAATAAAACTGCCAGAGGATATTGCATTACATAATTTAAAAAATTTAAAAAATTTTTTTAGAAACTTATTATAATATTTATTTAATTTTTTTTCACTAGCTCTAATAGGGTGATAATTAATGATAGAACTCCTCAAATATAAATATATACGGCTAGATTTAGAGTTTTGTCGGTAAGGACCCGCGTAGCTAACGCCGGCTTTTTTCTGGCCGCACCATAAAAATAACTCTGGTATTGAGAGTCCACATAAAGGCTGCGTTAGGCTCCAAAAAAGGAGCGTAGAGTATATTTAACGCAGCTTCAACTCTCGATACCAGAGTTGCTTACGGACGCGGCCAGCCTCAAAAACGTGCTCGTGCACGATTCCCCCATAGGAAACAATGGGGCTGTTTGAGCTGAAATAAAACCTAACACCTTCAAAAAAGCCGCGTTCAGCTCCTAACGCAGCCCCATTGTTTGCTATGGGGAAACACTTCCTACGTCTGCACCTAACACCCTAACATGTACCCCGAGTCTAAACACCCCTAGCCTTACACTTATTAACCCCTAATCTGTCGCCCCCGCTATCGCTGACCCCTGCATATTATTTTTAACCCCTAATCTGCCGCTCCGTAAACCGCCACTACTTACATTATCCTTATGTACCTCTAATCTGCTGCCCCTAACACCGCCGACCCCTATATTATATTTATTAACCCCTAATCTGCCCCCCACAACGTCGCCTCCAACTGCCTACACTTATTAACCCCTAATCTACCGAGCGGACTGCACCACTATCATAATAAAGTTATTAACCCCTAATCCGCCTCACTAACCCTATAATAAATAGTATTAACCCCTAATCTGCCCTCCCTAACATCGCCGACACCTAACTTCAATTATTAACCCCTAATCTGCCGACCGGAGCTCACCGCTATTCTAATAAATGTATTAACCCCTAAAGCTAAGTCTAACCCTAACACTAACACCCCCCTAACTTAAATATAATTTAAATCTAACGAAATTAATTAACTCTTATTAAATAAATTATTCCTATTTAAAGCTAAATACTTACCTGTAAAATAAATCCTAATATAGCTACAATATAAATTATAATTATATTATAGCTATTTTAGGATTAATATTTATTTTACAGGTAACTTTGTATTTATTTTAAACAGGTACAATAGCTACTAAATAGTTAAAATAATTACAAAATTACCTGCAAAATAAATCCTAACCTAAGTTACAATTAAACCTAACACTATACTATCATTAAATTAATTAAATAAAATACCTACAATTACCTACAATTAAACCTAACACTACACTATCAATACATTAATTAAATACAATACCTACAAATAACTACAATGAAATAAACTAACTAAAGTACAAAAAATAAAAAAGAACTAAGTTACAAAAAATAAAAAAATAATTACAAACATAAGAAAAATATTACAACAATTTTAAACTAATTACACCTACTCTAAGCCCCCTAATAAAATAACAAAGACCCCCAAAATAAAAAATGCCCTACCCTATTCTAAATTACTAAAGTTCAAAGCTCTTTTACCTTACCAGCCCTGAACAGGGCCCTTTGCGGGGCATGCCCCAAGAAGTTCAGCTCTTTTGCCTGTAAAAAAAAACACATACAATACCCCCCCCAACATTACAACCCACCACCCACATACCCCTAATCTAACCCAAACCCCCCTTAAATAAACCTAACACTAAGCCCGTGAAGATCATCCTACCTTGTCTTCACCTCACCGGGTATCACCGATCGGTCCTGGCTCCAAAATCTTCATCCAACCCAAGCGGGGGCTGGCGATCCATCATCCGGTGGCTGAAGAGGTCCAGAAGAGGCTCCAAAGTCTTCATCCTATCCGGGAAGAAGATTAGATCCGGACCGGCAACCATCATCTTCCAAGCGGCATCTTCTATCTTCATCCGATGAGGACCGGCTCCATCCTGAAGACCTCCACCGCGGACCCATCTTCATCCGGCGACGTCCAACTGAAGAATGACGGTTCCTTTAAGGGACGTCATCCAAGATGGCGTCCCTCGAATTTCGATTAGCTGATAGGATTCTATCAGCCAATCGGAATTAAGGTAGGAATATTCTGATTGGCTGATGGAATCAGCCAATCAGAATCAAGATCTATCCGATTGGCTGATCCAATCAGCCAATCAGATTGAGCTTGCATTCTATTGGCTGATCGGAACATCCAATAGAATGCGAGCTCAATCTGATTGGCTGATTGGATCAGCCAATCGGATTGAACTTGATTCTGATTGGCTGATTCCATCAGCCAATCAGAATATTCCTACCTTAATTCCGATTGGCTGATAGAATCCTATCAGCCAATCGGAATTCGAGGGACGTCATCTTGGATGACGTCCCTTAAAGGAACCATTATTCTTCAGTTGAAGATCTTCGGATGAAGATAGAAGATGCTGCTTGGAAGATGATGGTTGCCGGTCCGGATCTACTCTTCTTCCCGGATAGGATGAAGACTTTGCAGCCTCTTCTGGACCTCTTCAGCCACCAGATGATGGATTGCCAGCCCCCGATTGGGTTGGATGAAGATTTTGGAGCTAGGACCGATCAGTGATACCCGGTGAGGTGAAGACAAGGTAGGATGATCTTCAGGGGCTTAGTGTTAGGTTTATTTAAGGGGGGTTTGGGTTAGATTAGGGGTATGTGGGTGGTGGGTTGTAATGTTGGGGGGGGTATTGTATTTTTGTTTACAGGCAAAAGAGCTGAACTTCTTGGGGCATGCCCCGCAAAGGGCCCTGTTCAGGGCTGGTAAGGTAAAAGAGCTTTGAACTTTAGTAATTTAGAATAGGGTAGGGCATTTTTTATTTTGGGGGTCTTTGTTATTTTATTAGGGTGCTTAGAGTAGGTGTAATTAGTTTAAAATTGTTGTAATATTTTTCTAATGTTTGTAAATATTTTTTTATTTTTTGTAACTTAGTTCTTTTTTATTTTTTGTACTTTAGTTAGTTTATTTCATTGTAGTTATTTGTAGGTATTGTATATAATTAATGTATTGATAGTGTAGTGTTAGGTTTAATTGTAGGTAATTGTAGGTATTTTATTTAATTAATTTAATGATAGTATAGTGTTAGGTTTAATTGTAACTTAGGTTAGGATTTATTTTACAGGTAATTTTGTAATTATTTTAACTATTTTAGCTATTAAATAGTTCTTAACTATTTAATAGCTATTGTACCTGGTTAAAATAAATACAAAGTTACCTGTAAAATAAATATTAATCCTAAAATAACTATAATATAATTATAATTTATATTGTAGCTATATTAGGATTTATTTTACAGGTAAGTATTTAGCTTTAAATAGGAATAATTTATTTAATAAGAGTTAATTAATTTCATTAGATTTAAATTATATTTAAGTTAGGGGGGTGTTAGTGTTAGGGTTAGACTTAGCTTTAGGGGTTAATACATTTATTAGAATAGCGGTGAGCTCCGGTCGGCAGATTAGGGGTTAATAATTGAAGTTAGGTGTCGGCGATGTTAGGGAGGGCAGATTAGGGGTTAATACTATTTATTATAGGGTTAGTGAGGCGGATTAGGGGTTAATAACTTTATTATGATAGCGGTGCGGTCCGCTCGGCAGATTAGGGGTTAATAAGTGTAGGCAGGTGGAGGCAACGTTGAGGGGGGCAGATTAGGGGTTAATAAATATAATATAGGGGTCGGCGATGTTAGGGGCAGCAGATTAGGGGTACATAAGGATAACGTAGGTGGCGGTCGGCAGATTAGGGGTTAAAAAAATTTCATTGAGTGGCGGCGATGTGGGGGGGCCTTGGTTTAGGGGTATATAGATAGTTTATGGGTGTTAGTGTACTTTAGAGTACAGTAGTTAAGAGCTTTATGAACCGGCGTTAGCCCAGAAAGCTCTTAACTACTGACTTTTTTCTGCGGCTGGAGTTTTGTCGTTAGAATTCTAACCCTTTTTTGAGTGACTCCAAATACCGGAGGTAGCCTAAAACCAGCGTTAGTAGCCTCTAACGCTGGTCTTCACGGCTACCGCCAAACTCTAAATCTAGGCCATAGTAAATAAATAAATAAAAAATAATATATAAATATATATTTGTATTCAAGATATGAAAAATATAGTAAAAACATTTTATGCATTTAACTAAGATATAATAAAATAAAATATCTGAGAGAAAAAGAATCTTATAAAAATTGAATTAATAAAATCACATATAGAAATACTAATATTATTTTCTTATTATAAAAAGCAACCTAAGTCAAACTCAAGGTTTAGACCATTTGGAGTTAATGTTCTAAGCTCAAATATCCACTTAGCTTCTAATTTGAGAAGTTCATTTAATACATTACTCCCTCTCCAGTTAGGTTTTATTTTATCAATCACAGTGTAGTTAAGGTGCTTATTGTTCCCATTGTTGCATCTTTTAAAATGCCTAGGGACAGGAAGATCTTTGTTCCTTTTGAGATTCATGTTTTCAATTGAGTTTAGGTGTTCCCTAATTCTATCACGTATAGGCCTAGTAGACTCACCTATATATTGAATCCCACACGAACACTCTAATAAATAAACCAAATTTGAGTCAGTGCACCTGTATAAGTTTTTAATTTTATAAACCTTCTTTGTAATTGTCGATTTAAATTCTTTTCTTTTAGTTGAGTGTTTGCAGGCCTTACAGCTCAAACATGGGTAAAACCCCACAATTTTGTCACCTTTTAAATCTAAATCATTGAGAGGACTAGCTGTTTTCTTTAAATCAGTAGGCGCTAAGTAATTTTTCACGTTCTTGCATTTCTTGTATATTACACTAGGTTGATTTGGCAAACGTGGGCCGATCACTTCATCAGACTTTAAAACATGCCAATGTTTTTTGAGGATTCTTTCTAATTTTTTATTATCCTCATTGTATTGTGTGATAAATAGGACTTTTAATTCACCATTCTCCAGAGTAGTGGCAACATTAATTTTACTCTGTTTTCTTCTAAGTAAAATATCCCTATTCATATTAGAGGCCTCAGTTCTTGCATTATCTATTAATTCTACATTATATCCCTTATTGATAAATTTATTCACCAAAACTTGTGATTGTTGACTATAATCTGAATCTTCCATGCAATTTTTCCTAATTCGCATGAATTGGCTTTTTGGAATGTTTTTCTTCCATTTATCCAGATGGCAGCTTTCTGCATGTATATAGCCATTGGCGTCTAGAGGCTTAAAGTAAGTTTTCGTTATAATCTTATTATTTATAATGTTTATTTGTAAATCTAGAATGTTTATACTAGTTTCATGTATTTCAAACGTAAATTTCAGATTTTTTTCGTTACTATTCATCCTCGAAAAGAACCATTCCAAATCAGTTTTGTTGCCTCTCCATATAATAAATATATCATCTATATAACGTTTATAGGAGACCAGATTTGCCCCCAGATCAGTGGAGTCTAGAAATATTTTCTCCCATAGACCCATAAATAAATTAGCATAACTAGGGGCAAATCTGGTCCCCATCGCTGTCCCACATAATTGCAGGTAAAATTTTCCATCAAAGTTAAAATAATTATGAGACAAGATAAATCTAATGCTCTCAATTAAAAAAGATTTTTGTTCTACTGGAAGTGTATCATCTTTATTCAAATAAAATGTGATTGCTTCAAGCCCTAAATCGTGTTTGATACACGTGTATAGTGCTGAAACGTCACATGTAGCTAAAAGGCATTCTTCATCCCATTCAATATCCTCCAACATTCTCAGGACATCAGTAGAGTCCTTCAAGTATGAAGGAAGACTTTTTACATAATCTTGCAAAAATATATCTATGTATTCTGAGAGATTCGCTGTGACTGATTCAATACCCGAGACTATTGGTCTCCCAGGGGGGTCAGTAATATCCTTGTGAATTTTTGGGAGACAATATAGGAGTGGAATTTTCGGACATTTAGGTATAAGATAACCACTATCCTTAGCATTCAAAATGCCTATATTGTTTGCCCTCCTCACTAGAGCATTCAATTCTATTAAAAAATCATCAGTAGGATTCTTTTTTAGAACTTTATAAGTTTCTTTATCATTCAGTAGATTATAACACATACCGAGATAGCGGTCCTTATCCATAAGGACTATCCCCCCTCCTTTGTCCGCTGGCTTCACTATTACTGTGTTATTAAGTTCTAAGTCCTTTATTTCTGATAATTGTGCGTTAGTTAAATTTGCCTTTCTGTGTCCTGTTTTTTTCAACTCCAAATTTTGTATGTCTTTAGTAACTAACCTCTCAAAGGTCACGATTGCCCCTCCTTTTATATGTTTGGGGTAAAAACGTGATTTTTCTTTTAGATTTGAATGTTTAAATGTCTCATCTTTCTGTCCTAGAGTATTAGTTCTCTCATATGGAGTTCTTAAGAACCATTTTTTTTAACCGTTAGATTTCTGATAAATTTGTGTGCGTCTATAAACGCACCAAATTTATTCACCCTATTCGATGGGGCGAAGGAAAGGCCTTTATTCAGGACCTCAGTTTGTTTCTCTGTTAATTCAATTTTACTCAAATTGTATATATTACTCCTATCTTCATTTAAAACCTTTTTGTTTTTGGGTTTCTGTATTCCTCTCCCTCTTCTCCCTCGTTTTCTGAAGCCCTTCTTTTTCTTTGGCTTTGGTGTATGTGTTGTAAGTTTACCTCCTCCCAATTTTGATCTCTCTCTAAAAAATGGTTCTGTCTCATTCCTGAATCACTCGGGCCTTGTATTAGTTGTTCATTAGGTAAAGAATTTTCATTTAATTCTTCTTGGTCAGAGAAGGTTAGAGGTTGGAATCTATTTTTATTTTTTAAAGTGACATTTTTTGGGGAGCCGAAATCATTACTTCTAAATGCATGTCGATTACGTGTGTGTCACTGGTTTGGAGTATTTCTCCAATTGTTATTACAATTTCTATTTTTATTGTTATTATATGAGAGTCTTAGAATGAGCATTTTGCCATTGGTTAGTTCTATTCGGTTGGTGCTGAGTATATCCAGACTCATAATCTCTATTTCGTCTCCAATAATTATCCCCACTCTTATGTGCAAAACTAACGTGTTCTCTATCATTGGAGTAATATCCACCATTATACACTCTAGGTTGTTCATATTGTATATGCTGACTATATTCAGCATGTCTCAATCTTGATTGAGGCCATATGCCTTGTTCCCTTCTAGGTGGTTTAATACCATTGTCATTTCCAAACCTTTGGTTATTGTGATTATAGGACATCATCTTTGGTTTATTTTGGAAAATGGGTTGTTTATATTGATGTTGAAGATTTTCATCTCTAATTAGTTTTTTATCTTTCAATTGTATATTAGGTTCTACTGGTGGATTATTGGTTGTAGTGTTAGGAGATACTTTTTTATTGTTATTATGTCTCCATGTATGTGTAATATAACATTCATTGTTAGGGTCATTTTCATAAGTGCTATAATCATCTCGATCTCTTTTTAATTTCTTTGCTTTATTATTCATAAGCTCATCTCTATTGGTACTAAGACGTGCTTTTATTTCTGATTCATGATCTTTATATTCTTTACTTCCTTTAAAAGGGCCTAATTTTGAGTCTATGGAGTTAATTTTGGTATTAATATCCTCCAGAAGTTTTGCTCTGAATTCCCTTATAAGTTTCATAAGTTTAATTGATGCCTCCTCCAAAATTAACCTCCATTTACTTTTGAACTCAGAGTCCTCCACATCAAAGGCACACTCCTTTTTTATTCTAAGACCCCTAGGCACCCGCTGTTCTTTAATGTAAACATCAGAAAAGCACAATCTAATTTGTACCTCATCTCAAGCTTAAGATAATGTTCCAATTCTAACATCATCTGATCTAAGGTATCACTATTCAACCCTCCATTTCTTACTCTTTCTTGGATATTTAGAACAATATCTTTATAAAAATCATTCCTCAACTCAGAGAGAACGCTATCTCTATCCATAATGGCTGCAAATAATCACTGAGAGACAAACAAATGTCAACGAGAAACAGAAGGTGTGAGACTGCGCCAAAATAAAACAACTACACAAACTCCAAGATAAATAGAAGTCTCTCAGATTCTATAGAAACTAGCAAATATTAAAAATGTTAAAATGGAGCGCTCGAGGAGAGCTAAAGTACAGCCATAATGGACAGATTAAATAATATACCAGACACGAATAGACTATAGCAAGCGCAGAAAATTAGCCACAAATGCCTAATCTATAAGTCCTAGATAAGTATATGTACTGGGCAGTACTGCAAATATATAACTACAATAAATACAATCAATAAGAAATGCGAATAAAATAGGTAATTTATATAAAGCAATTCATATATATGTTAATAAAATATGCATAGATATACTGAATATTCATAAAAATACATTTAATACAATAAGTAAAAGGTCGACCTTAATAAGTCAAATAACAATGCATCAATAAATACAATACAGAAATAAAAATAAATGTGAAACACAAATACAATTGTTTGATACTGTGTATCCAATAGAACAAATGTCCTCAAATGTCAAATTGTCTATAAAAGAGTCTTTAAGTCCTTTTTGCTTGCAAACTTGAGTATCCGTGTAGACGACAAGCCTCCTGGTGACAAAGGACAAAACTCCTTAAGGCAGTGTGAAGAGCCTTATGTAAACTATATAACCTTAAGTTTGACTTAGGTTGCTTTTTATAATAAGAAAATAATATTAGTATTTCAATATGTAATTTTATTAATTAAATTTTTATAAGATTCTTTTTCTCTCAGATATTTTATTTTATTATATCTTAGTTAAATGCATAAAATGTTTTTACTATATTTTTCATATCTTGAATACAAATATATATTTATATATATTTTTTTTTAATTTATTTACTATATATTTATATTTGAGGAGATCTATCATTAATTATCACCCTATTAGAGCTAGTGAAAAAAATTTAAATAAATATTATAATAAGTTTCTAAAAAATTTTTTAAAATTTTTTAAATTATCTAGTGCAATATCCTCTGGCAGTTATATTTGATTTGTTTTCCCTTATTCCGGTTTTTATACATTTTTCTTTAAGTCATTCTTTAAGTCCTTTTTGCTTGCAAACTTGAGTATCCGTGTAGACGACAAGCCTCCTGGTGACAAAGGACAAAACTCCTTAAGGCAGTGTGAAGAGCCTTATGTAAACTATATAACCTTAAGTTTGACTTAGGTTGCTTTTTATAATAAGAAAATAATATTAGTATTTCAATATGTAATTTTATTAATTAAATTTTTATAAGATTCTTTTTCTCTCAGATATTTTATTTTATTATATCTTAGTTAAATGCATAAAATGTTTTTACTATATTTTTCATATCTTGAATACAAATATATATTTATATATATTTTTTTTTAATTTATTTACTATATATTTATATTTGAGGAGATCTATCATTAATTATCACCCTATTAGAGCTAGTGAAAAAAATTTAAATAAATATTATAATAAGTTTCTAAAAAAATTTTTAAAATTTTTTAAATTATCTAGTGCAATATCCTCTGGCAGTTATATTTGATTTGTTTTCCCTTATTCCGGTTTTTATACATTTTTCACGATGTCAGTTTTATTTTAATTTTCAAGTGAGACTTTGATATTATAAAATTAGTGGTTTGTATATATCATAACCTTTTATCTAGCACGCTGTAAATTTGTATATATAGTGTTGGCATGGCAATACGCCGTTTGTATTTCGGCCGCGGCTTAGAACAAGGAATGATTGACAGTTTGCGCTATCAGCTATCCTGATTGGTTATGAGGCCATCCATTCAGAACGTAGATACAGGTATATATTTACCCGGGAAAGAGTCCTCCGGTAACGAGCTTGACAAAGATTTTAAAAATTGAAACGTGTTGCTCATATGCACTCCGTTCACGGAGTTACTATCTTTATTCGCATAGAGCCGGTATTCCTGTGACACACGGCGCATCTGAATTTTGGCCCACGGCACCTTTGACTGTTCAGGCTGATCGCAATTCAGCCTGTCAGTTTTCAGGGGTTATTCAGTTAGCAGCCGCTTGTAGGATCTAAGGCTCCAGGATTGCGAGTAGATACTTTACTTGTAATTTTATATCAATATCGTAATTATACTTATATCCCATATATCAATTTAACTGATATCCCATATATCGATTGTATGGTGTGGTGAACCTCTGGGACTAAGAAGTACACAGTATATGCACCTGGGCATTATACTTTTGCAGATATCAACTTTCTTAACTGTGAGTACAGATTATATAGTTTACATAAGGCTCTTCACACTGCCTTAAGGAGTTTTGTCCTTTGTCACCAGGAGGCTTGTCGTCTACACGGATACTCAAGTTTGCAAGCAAAAAGGACTTAAAGACTCTTTTATAGACAATTTGACATTTGAGGACATTTGTTCTATTGGATACACAGTATCAAACAATTGTATTTGTTTTTCACATTTATTTTTATTTCTGTATTGTATTTATTGATGCATTGTTATTTGACTTATTAAGGTCAACCTTTTACTTTTTGTATTAAATGTATTTTTATGAATATTCAGTATATCTATGTATATTTTATTAACATATATATGAATTGCTTTATATAAATTACCTATTTTATTCGCATTTCTTATTGATTGTATTTATTGTAGTTATATATTTGCAGTACTGCCCAGTACATATACTTATCTAGGACTTATAAATTAGGCATTTGTGGTTAATTTTCTGCGCTTGCTATAGTCTATTCGTGTCTGGTATATTATTTAATCTGTCCATTACGGCTGTACTTTAGCTCTCCTCGAGCGCTCCATTTTAACATTTTTAATATTTGCTAGTTTCTATAGAATCTGAGAGACTTCTATTTATCTTGGAGTTTGTGTAGTTGTTTTATTTTGGCGCAGTCTCACACCTTCTGTTTCTCGTTTAATTTGTATGCGGGCATTATTAATCAGGAGAGGCCAGTCTTGTTTAATGAGGCTATAAAATGTAGTTAGTTCTGAGTGTATATCTGTTTATTTTTTCTAAATCTAATCTTTTTCAATCCTTGTTTAAATGCTTGCATTCCAGCTAGTATCAGTAAACACAAAAAGTAGACACTAGTACATCCCTGACCTTTGCCCTTTTTTCTTGATATATGGTCAAACACAGTAAAACCTACAATTCCGACATGTAGAACTGTTATTTACTTATGTTGTAACCATATTTGTTAAAACCCTTGCATTTTTTAGCTAGCCAATCATAAACTGTAATAGCCTGGATGTGTAGTGTATAAAAACCTTGGATGGGGGCTGACCCCCCCAGAGAAAACTTTGTATTGTTTCTCTCCATACTGCAGTGTGTAATCAATAAGCAAACTCTTTTTAACCTGTCTTGGTCTGAAGAAGTTATTCAGTCCAGGGTGAGTATATCACCAACAGCACCATGTTTCTAAATCAAAGTATGTCACAGATATTTACCTACAAAAATGTATTTTACAGACCGCCGCTCCTGGCTCTACTGAGCGGGTCTGTTTTTTTCTAAGCACATCCAGCACGCTGTCTAGTCACAGCCGGCCTGATCGTGCCATTAAAATGAATGTAGCTCGCTCCCGCTCTGGTCTGGTAGCGGAAGCGAGCTACATTAAATTAAAACACAAGTAAAAAACATACAAAATTTGCAACGGGTTTCAGAGTGCTTCTGGCACCCTTTCCTCCGGCAGTGAATCCCCACCCAGACACAGGGGTGTGCTGCTTTTAAGGAGCTGTGAGTCTTTTTAGGGGATTTTTGAATAATTATTTGACCACTTTCCAAATTGGACTTGTATCTGATTGCCGGAGTGAGCCAGCTGGCTCTAATCCATCCATCTTGCCTGACTTGCACTGCATTATAGTGTGCTGCTTTTGTGAGTATAACTCATTGGAGGGTATTGGGAGTAATCCATATATTGTGATTTTCTGCACCATTGGAGCCTCTTCCCTCTCCCTTTTGTCTTGTTTATATAGCCGATTAAGGGTGCCGTATAACCTAGAGCTAGCCAGCTGGTGGTCTCTGATCTATCAAGCCTGCCTGACTTGCACTGCATTATAGTGCATTATTTTTGTGAGTACCTTTCTGTAGAGGGGATTTAAGGAATATTTTTAGTTTATCTTGTAACCATCTGCACCATTTTTCTCTTTTTTTCTTGTTTAGTATGAAATGGTTTTCCATGGCTGAGAAGCTACACAGAAGTCTCACATCAACATGTATGCCAAGTGTCAACTGGAGTGGTGTAAAGTGCCCCACCACTGAAATCTGAGCAATGTCAAGATGTTCTCTGGAGTAATAAATCAGGTTTCACTATCTGTCATGGAAGGATCTAGGTGTGATGTATGCCATGAGAATGTTACCTACCAGAATGCCAGAATGACTAGTGCCTTCTGTGTTTGGTGGAGGAGGGATAATGGTCTAGGGCTTTTTCATGGTTTGGACTAGAACCCTTAGTTCCAGTGAAGGGTCATCTTGATACTACAGGATACAAGGACATTTTAGACAATTATTTGCTTTCAATTAAGGGAAAGCAATTTCCTGTTCAAGCATACCTGTGCCCCTGTGCACAAAGTGGTGTTCATGGAGACATAGTTTAATAAGTTTGGTGCAGAGGAATACAATTGGCCTGCACAGACCCTTGACATCAACACCATTGAACACCTTTGAAATTAATTTGAACACCAATTACATGAAGCATCAGTGCCTGACCTCACAAACACTCCTTTGGCTGAATTGGCACACATTCCCACAGACACACTCCAAAATCTTATGGAAAGCCTTCCCAAAGGAGCGGTGGATTTTATAGCTGCAAAGGGGGTGGGGAAAACACTAAGTTAATGCCCATGTTTTTGGAATGGGATGTCAATAAAGCAATATAGGTCGGGTGCCCACATATTTTTGGCTATATATGCTATAAAATTCTTCTTGTGGTGTTTACTTGATTTCTTATGGTATAGAAAGTGTTAATGTGTATAGATTATGATTTATATGGGGATGACAGGTTAACTTACCATATTAAAAATGTAAATTCACTGGGCTATATGAGTTAACTTGTAAAAATATCACAGAAAGAGTAAAAATTATATTTGCATTTCATTCCCACAATGAAAAGGGCTTCAATCTATAGTTTCCATGTTACTGATTTATATGAAATGGTGCTTAAGTTAACAGGTTACAGAATTGGAACTAAATTAAAATTGGTTCCTTTGATTTTGTTACTTTATATTTAAATATAGTTTTAAGTTTATGGTTATAAGTTTGGTTAATTGTGGCATTGGACTCCTGTGAACCACAATAGTAGTGTCAAAAGGACTTTGTTTAATGGACAGGAGGGAACATCTGCAATAACAGTAAGTGATAGTAGTAGTTTTTGTTTCTAATATATTGGCCCTTCTTCATTCAAGTGTAAGCTGCATGTATTTATAAACTGTCCAAGATATTCCTTGGGGATTAGTTTACATAAATAGAGCTGCAACTCTCAAAAGGAGCTTGCATTGAAATAACAAACAATATAATTCTACCCATAGTTTATTGCTGCCAAGTATAATCCATCTAATACAAAAAATATAATTTTAGTAAATAGGAGTTATATTCTTAATATATCATCCATAATACTCTTTATATCAAATGAACTCTGTTTCAGCAGCAATTTCAAATACATTTTCAACGATCAAAGGGAATTTGGAAATAAATGAAAGAATATGCTTTCTTACAATTAAAGGGACACATAATTCATGACAGGGATTGGTCTATTTTATCTTACAATAAAGCAAATAAAAGTGTAGCAGATGTGGAAATAGAACAGATATTGAATTAAATGCTTCAAAAAGTAGGGTTTTAAAAAAAAGACAAAATCAACTTGTATAACCTTGTATTAAGCAATATATTTCACTTAAAAACACTTCTAGAAAAAGAAAAAAAAATCTTATTCTGGAAACAATTTGATATTCTTTAGTACAAGTTATTTTGAGTTAAAACAGGTTAAAATTATATTGAAACTAAAATTAAGTATTCAATTTGGAACAACTTGCGCAAGTATTAGCTGTGCTGCTCAACCTATTATAGAGACGTAAGACCCACTGATAAAGGGCAGACATTCTCTAAAGCTCCCTGGTCTGATAAGAGTATCTAAGATGGTTCTCCAGTATTGCAAGAGCTGTGTTATGGGCTGGATTATGATTGGCAAATGAGCGATAAAACATAATTTATGTAAGAACTTACCTGATAAATTAATTTCTTTCATATTGGCAAGAGTCCATGAGCTAGTGACGTATGGGATATACAATCCTACCAGGAGGGGCAAAGTTTCCCAAACCTGAAAATGCCTATAAATACACCCTCACCACACCCACAATTCAGTTTAATGAATAGCCAAGTAGTGGGGTGATAAAGAAAGGAGTAAAAAGCATAAAAAAAAGTGGAAATATAATTGTGCTTTATACAAAAAATCATAACGACCATAAAAAGGTTGGGTCTAATGGACTCTTGCCAATATGATAATTTATCAGGTAAGTTCTTACATAAATTATGTTTTCTTTCATGTAATTGGCAAGAGTCCATGAACTAGGGACGTTTGGGATAGTAGTACCCAAGGTGTGGAACTCCACAGAAGAGTCACTAGAGAGGGAGGGATAAAAACAAAAACATTTTCCATTGAAAACAATTAAATCGACACCCAAAAAAATAAGTTTTTCTCATAAATGAAAAGAAAAAAAACTTAAAACATAAGCAGAGGAATCAAACTGAAACAGCTGCCAGAAGAACTTTTCTACCAAAAACTGCTTCCAAAGAGGCAAATACATAAAAATGGTAGAATTTAGTAAATTTATGCAAAGAAGGCCAAGTTGCTGCTTTGCAAATCTGATCAACTGAAGCTTCATTCTTAAAAGCCCACGAGTGGAGACTAAACCAATAGAATGAGCTGTGAATCTCTGAGGCGGGACCTAACCCGACTCCAAATAAGCCTGATGAATCAAAAGCTTAACCAAGATGCCAAGGAAATGGCAGAAGCTTTCTGAATTTCCTAGAACCAGAAAAGACTACAAATAGACTAGAAGTATTTCTGAAATCTTAGTGGTTTCCACATAATATTTCAGAGCTCTTACAACATCCAAAGAATGTAAGGATCTCTCCAAAGATTTCTTAGGATTACGACACAAAGAGGGGACAACAATTTCCTTATTAATGTTGTTAGAATTCACAACCTTAGGTAGAAATTTAAATGAAGTCTGTAAAACTGCCTTATCCTGCTGGAAAAATCAGAAAAGGAGACTCACAAAAAAGAGCAGATAATTCGGAAACTCTTCTAGCAGAAGAGATAGCCAAAAGGGACAACATTTTCCAAGAAAGTAGTTTAATGTCCAAGGAATGCATAGGCTCAAAAGGAGGAGCGTGTAAAGCCTTCAAAACCAAATTAAGACTCCAAAGTGGATAAATTGATTTAATGACAGGCTTGATACGGAACAAAGCCTGTACAAAACAGTGAATATTAGGAAGCTTAGCAATCTTTCTTTGAAACAAAACAGAAAGAGCAGAGATTTGTCCCTACAAGGAACTTGCAGACAAACCTTATCCAAACCATCCTGAAAAAACTGAAAAATTCTAGGAATTCTAAAAGAATGCCTGGAAAATTTATGAGAAGAACACTATGAAATATAAGTCTTCTAAACTCAATAATAAATCTTCCTAGAAACAGATTTACAAGCCTGTAACATAGCATTAATCACTGAGTCAGAGAAAACCACTATGACTAAGCACTAGGGGGCCTACTTATCAAGCTGTCATCTGTGCTGCATTCGCCGGCACCAATATGCTCGCCTGACATCGCCTAACTTCGCTGCCTGAATACGTTCTCTATGTTTAACAAAAAAGCTGTCAAAAAAATATGCACCAAGTACGGGGCGATGAGCAGCGGACTGTTGTTAACTAACAGTTATCGATCTCGCTGCTCTTCAGCTTTTTCCCAGCTTTATTTGTATACTGTCACTAAGCACTCACACTATAATAAACTGATTAACCCCTATCCCGCCGCTCCCGGACCCCGTCACAACTAAATAAAGTTATTAACCCCTAAACCGCCAGCCCCCCACATCGCCATAAACTAAATTAACCTATTAATCCCTAAACCTAACAACCCGCTAACTTTACATTAAATATTAACTCATCCCTATTTTATAATAAATTTAAACTTACCTTTAGATTTAAACTATATTAAACTATTAATTAACCTATTCTAAATATAATAAAATTACATAAAACTATATTAAATTAATGATTAATCCAACCTAACTTTTAAACTAAAATTACATTAAACTATATTAAAAGAAAAATTAATCTAACCTAACTTTTATACTAAAATTACAATAAACTACAAATTAAATTAACTATATTATATATTTAAACACCTAACCCTACTCAAATAATTTAAATCTACACTAAAAAATTACAAAGTTACAAAAAACTAGGTTACAAAAAATAACAAACACTAAGTTACACAAAAAATAAACACTAAGTTACAAAAAATAAAAAAGAAATTATGAAAGCTTTAAACTAATTACACCTAATCTAAGGGCCCTATGAAAATAAAAAAGCCCCCCAAAATAAAAAAAACCCTAGCCTACAATAAACTACAAATAGCCCTTAAAAGGACCTTTTGTGGGGCATTGCCCCAAAGTAATCAGCTCTTTTACCTGTAAAAAAAAATTACAAATACCCCCTCAACAGTAAAACCTACCACCCACACAACCAATCCCCCGAATAAAAAGTTAATCTAAAAAACCTAAGCTCCCCATTGCCCTGAAAAGGGCATTTGGATGGACATTGCCCTTAAAAAGACATTTAGCTCTATTGCAGCCCAAGACCTAATCTAAAACTAAAACCACCCAAAAATTATCCTAACACTAACCCCAGAAGATTTACTTACAGTTTTGAAGATCCGACATCCATCCTCCAAGAAGCCGGGAGAATTCCTCAATGAAGCGGCCAAAGTCTTCCACCAAGCCTGCAGAAGTCTTCACCCAGACGGCATCTTCTATCTTCATCCATCCGGCACGGAGCAGCTCCATCTTCAAGACATCCGACGTGGAGCATCCTCTTCTGATGATGACTACCGACGAATAAATGTTCCTTTAAATGAAGTCATCCAAGATGGCTCCATCTTCAAGACATTTGGCGCGGAGCATCCTCTTTTTACGACGTCTTCTTCTGAATGAAGGTTACTTTAAATGACGTCATCCAAGATGGCGTCCCTTAGATTCTGATTGGCTGATAGAATTCTATCAGCCAATCGGAATTAAGGTTGAAAAAATCCTATTGGCTGTTGCAATCAGCCAATACGATTGAGCTTTCATCCTATTGGCTGATCCAATCAGCCAATAGGATTGAGCTTACATTCTATTGGCTGATTGGAATAGCCAATAGAATGCGAGCAACCTTGTGCAAGGAAACCCGGCATCAACTAAGACGCTGGAAATTACAAATTTGCGTCACCGAACGTATCTTTGCGCAAAAAAATTCTCACGCCAAGAATGATGCAATAAATATCAGCATTTTGCGACCTTGTGAGCCCAATTTTGCCCCAGAAGATTTACTTACAGTTTTGAAGATCCGACATCCATCCTCCAAGAAGCCGGGAGAAGTCCTCAATGAAGCGGCCAAAGTCTTCCACCAAGCCTGCAGAAGTCTTCACCCAGACGGCATCTTCTATCTTCATCAATCTGGTATGGAGCAGCTCCATCTTCAAGACATCCGACGTGGAGCATCCTCTTCTGATGACGACTACCGACGAATAAAGGTTCCTTTAAATGAAGTCATCCAAGATGGCGTCCCTTAGATTCCGATTGGCTGATAGAATTCTATCAGCCAATCGGAATTAAGGTTGAAAAAATCCTATTGGCTGTTGAAATCAGCCAATAGGATTGAGCTTTCATCCTATTGGCTGATCCAATCAGCCAATAGAATGCGAGCTCAATCCTATTGGCTGACCTAACCCTACTCAAATAATTTAAATCTACACTAAAAATTACAAAGTTACAAAAGACTAACTAAGTTACAAAAAATAACGAACACTAAGGCCTAGATTTGGAGTTTGGTGGTAGCTGTGAAAACCAGCGTTAGAGGCTCCTAACGCTCGTTTTAGGCTACCGCCGGTATTTGGAGTCACTCAAAATAGGGTCTAACGCTCACTTTCCAGCCGCGACTTTTCCATACCGCAGATCCCCTTACGTAAATTGCGTATCCTATCTTTTCAATGGGATTTTTCTAACTCCGGTATTTAGAGTCGTTTCTGAAGTGAGCGTTAGACATCTAACGACAAAATTCCAGCCGCAGGAAAAAAGTCAGTAGTTAAGAGCTTTCTGGGCTAACGCCGGTTTATATAGCTCTTAACTACTGTACTCTAAAGTACACTAACACCCATAAACTACCTATGTACCCCTAAACCGAGGTCCCCCCACATCGCTGACACTCGAAAAAAAATTTTGAACCCCTAATCTGCCGACCGCCACCTACGTTATACTTATGTACCCCTAATCTGCTGCCCCTAACACCGCCGACCCCTGTATTATATTTATTAACCCCTAACCTGCCCCCCACAACGTCGCCGCCAGCTACCTACACTTATTAACCCCTAATCTGCCGACCGCAAAGCGCCGCCACCTACGTTATCCTTATGTACCCCTAATCTGCTGCCCCTAACACCGCCGACCCCTATATTATATTTATTAACCCCTAATCTGCCCCCCTCAACGTCGCCTCCACCTGCCTACACTTATTAACCCCTAATCTGCCGACCGGACCTGAGCGCTACTATAATAAAGTTATTAACCCCTAATCCGCCTCACTAACCCTATAATAAATATTATTAACCCCTAATCTGCCCTCCCTAACATCGCCGACACCTAACTTCAATTATTAACCCCTAATCTGCCGACTGGAGCTCACCGCTATTCTAATAAATGTATTAACCCCTAAAGCTAAGTCTAACCCTAATACTAACACCCCCCTAAATTAAATATAATTTAAATCTAACTAAATTAATTAACTCTTATTAAATAAATTATTCCTATTTAAAGCTAAATACTTACCTGTAAAATAAATCCTAATATAGCTACAATATAAATTATAATTATATTATAGCTATTTTAGGATTTATATTTATTTTACAGGTAACTTTGTATTTATTTTAACCAGGTACAATAGCTATTAAATAGTTAAGAACTATTTAATAGCTAAAATAGTTAAAATAATTACAAATTTACCTGTAAAAGAAATCCTAACCTAAGTTACAAATAAACCTAACACTAGACTATCAATAAATTAATTAAATAAACTACCTACAATTATCTACAATTAACCTAACACTACACTATCAATAAATTAATTAAATGCAATTGCTACAAATAAATACAATTAAATAAACTAGCTAAAGTACAAAAAATAAAAAAGAACTAAGTTACAAAAAATAAAAAAATATTTACAAACATAAGAAAAATATTACAACAATTTTAAACTAATTACACCTACTCTAAGCCCCCTAATAAAATAACAAAGCCCCCCAAAATAAAAAAATGCCCTACCCTATTCTAAATTACTAAAGTTCAAAGCTCTTTTACCTTACCAGCCCTGAACAGGGCCCTTTGCGGGGCATGCCCCAAGAAATACAGCTCTTTTGCCTGTAAAAAAAAACATACAATACCCAAGCCCCCCAACATTACAACCCACCACCCACATACCCCTAATCTAACCCAAACCCCCCTTAAATAAACCTAACACTAAGCCCCTGAAGATCATCCTACCTTGTCTTCACCTCACCGGGTATCACACCGATCCGTCCAGAAGAGCTCCTCCGATGTCCTGATCCAAGCCCAAGCTGGGGGCTGAAGAGGTCCATGATCCGGCTGAAGTCTTCATCCAAGCGGGGCAGAAGAGGTCTTCCATCCCATTGAAGTCTTCATCCAAGCGGCATCCATCCGGAGCGAAGCGGCAGCATCCTGAAGACCTCCACCGCGGAACATCCATCCTGGCCGACGACTGAACGACGAATGACGATTCCTTTAAATGACGTCATCCAAGATGGCGTCCCTCGAATTCCGATTGGCTGATAGGAATCAGCCAATCGGAATTAAGGTAGGAATATTCTGATTGGCTGATGGAATCAGCCAATCAGAATCAAGTTCAATCCGATTGGCTGATCCGATCAGCCAATCAGATTGAGTTTGCATTCTATTGGCTGTTCCGATCTATTGGCTGTTCCGTTGTTCTGCTTTCCTGGCTCCCAGTTTGTGACAATAAAGAGAACCTCTGCATAAGGACTTTGTGGTGCATCTGCTACTTTTGTTTTACATTATATTGTAGCTATATTAGGATTTATTTTACAGGTAAGTATTTAGCTTTAAATAGGAATAATTTATTTAATAAGAGTTAATTAATTTCGTTAGATTTAAATTATATTTAACTTAGGGGGGTGTTAGTGTTAGGTTTGACTTAGCTTTAGGGGTTAATACATTTATTAGAATAGCGGTGAGCTCCAGTCGGCAGATTAGGGGTTAATATTTGAAGTTAGGTGTCGGCGATGTTAGGGAGGGCAGATTAGGGGTTAATACTATTTATGATAGGGTTAGTGAGGCGGATTAGGGGTTAATAACTTTATTATAGTAGCGCTCAGGTCCGGTCGGCAGATTAGGGGTTAATAAGTGTAGGCAGGTGGAGGCGACGTTGTGGGGGGCAGATTAGGGGTTAATAAATATAATATAGGGGTCGGCGATGTTAGGGCAGCAGATTAGGGGTACATAGGGATAATGTAAGTAGCGGCGGTTTACGGAGCGGCAGATTAGGGGTTAATAATAATATGCAGGGGTCAGCGATAGCGGGGGCGGAAGATTAGGGGTTAATAAGTGTAAGGTTAGGGGTGTTTAGACTCGGGGTACATGTTAGAGTGTTAAGTGCAGACGTAGGAAGGGTTACCGCATAGCAAACAATGGGGCTGCGTTAGGAGCTGAACGCGGCTTTTTTGCAGGTGTTTGTTTTTTTTTCAGCTCAAACAGCCCCATTGTTTCCTATGGGGGAATCGTGCACGAGCACGTTTTTGAGGCTGGCCGCGTCCGTAAGCAACTCTGGTATCGAGAGTTGAAGCTGCGTTAAAAATGCTCTACGCTCCTTTTTTGGAGCCAAACGCAGCCTTTATGTGGACTCTCAATACCAGAGTTATTTTTATGGTGCGGCCAGAAAAAAGCCGGCGTTAGTTTTTCGGGTCGTTACCGACAAAACTCAAAATCTAGCGGAATGTTAAACAAAAAAATAAACACTAAGTTACACAAAATAAAAAATAAATTATCAAATATTTAAACTAATTACACCTAATCTAAGAGCCCTATGAAAATAAAAAAGCCCCCGCAAAATAAAAAAAACCCTAGCCTATATTAAACTACCAATGGCCCTTAAAAGGGCCTTTTGCGGTGCATTGCCCCAAAGAAATCAGCTCTTTTACCTGTAAATAAAAAATACAAATACCCCCCAAAAGTAAAGCCCACCACCCACACAACCAAACCCCCCAAATAAAAACCTAATCTAAAATACCTAAGCTCCCCATTGCCCTGAAAAGGGCATTTGTATGGGCATTGCCCTAAAAAGGGTATTTAGCTCTTTTTCAAAAGCCCAAACCCTAATCTAAAATTAAAACCCACCCAATAATCCCTTAAAAAGGCCTAACACTAACCCCCGAAGATCCACTTACAGTTTCTGAAGAGCCGACATCCATCCTCAATGAAGCAGCAGAAGTCCTCATTGAAGCCGGCAGAAGTCTTCATCCAGACGGCATCTTCTATCTTCATCCATCCAGCACAGAGTGGCTCCATCTTCAAGACATTCGGCACGGAGCATCCTCTTCTTACGACGTCTTCTTCCGAATGAAGGTTCCTTTAAATGACGTCATCCAAGATGGCGTCCCTTAGATTCTGATTGGCTGATAGAATTCTATTAGCCAATCGGAGTTAAGGTTGAAAAAATCCTATTGGCTGTTGCAATCAGCCAATACGATTGAGCTTTCATCCTATTGGCTGATCCAATCAGCCAATAGGATTGAGCTTGCATTCTATTGGCTGATTGGAATAGCCAATAGAATGCGAGCAACCTTGTGCAAGGAAACCCGTCATCAACTAAGACGCTCGAAATGACAAATTTGCGTCACCGAACGTATCTTTGCGCAAAAAAATTCTCACGCCAAGAATGATGCAATAAATATCAGCATTTTGCAACCTCGTGAGCCCAATTTTGCCCGCGAAAATTAAAGAAAAACCATACCTGAGTGTCTTAAGTAATGAAAACATACTTACCGAAAGACACCCATCCACATATAGCAGATAGCCAAACCAGTACTGAAACAGTAACAGTAGAGGTAATGGAATATGAGAGTATATCGTCGATCTGAAAAGGGAGGTAGGAGATGAATCTCTATGACCGATAACAGAGAACCTTTGAAAAGATTTTCCATGAGGAAAAACATAAAAATCAATAGGCGATAATCTCTTCACATCCCTCTGACATTCACTGTACTCTGAGAGGAAACAGGCTTCAAAATGCTGAGAAGCACATATCACAGAAGAAAATCAAGCACAAACTTACTTCACCACCTCCATAGGAGGCAACGTTTGTAAAATTGAATTGTGGGTGTGGTGAGGGGTGTATTTATAGGGATTTTGAGGTTTGGGAAACTTTGCCCCTCCTGGTAGGATTGTATATCCCATACGTCACTAGCTCATGGACTCTTGCCAATTATATGAAAGAAAGGGTATTTTGTGGCTATTTGTGTGTGTTGGAAAAAGTGCACGTATTACGAAGTGAAACACATTCGCTTGAGCTCAAATCTAATTAAAGGCGTGTCAGGTTAGCGCAACTTCAGAGCTCTTTTTACCTGTTACACTAGAAAAAAAAAGTGTCACAAAAACTTCAAAAATGCATTTAAAGTACAGTTACACTCATAATAACACTGTCTGATAAAAAGTTATAAGGGCTCAAATATATGAGATCTCAGGTGTTAGAAAAAACAGGCAGGCAAAGGGCTTTAACATAGAGATACATACATACACGTCTAAATATGTTTATGTAAATTTATGTCTGTACATATGTATTTTTTTTATAAATTTTTTTATTGACATTTTTAAACATTGTTTATGATAAAACAATAAACAAACAAAAGAACAGTCTTTGGTTTCAATATATCAATTTGTCTCGTATAAAAGGTTTCCAAGTATGTGTGTCCACTCATGTTCATGTTTGCGGATTAGAACAGTCAGTGTGGGTTTTGTCTCTTTCATACAACATTTTAAGATGCTGGCTTGGCTATTAGAGGTTAACCATTATCTTTACCATCACACATTAAACATCAATTTCTGAGTGATCACATTCAATTCACAGGGCTGGTGGGGGACCCCAGGGGGTTAAGGTAGTTCTGTAGGGTGGTCTCCCAATAGAGCTTAATGTCTAGGAATATGTCAAGTTTTGGGGTTCTAAAGTATTCTAGTATTAGAGAGTTTTTCATGTGGGAGATCCATTCCTGTATTGTAGGGGTAGAGGGTTTTTCCAATTTTTTGCAATCAGGGTCTTTGCCGAATTTAACTGCAGGAGGCGGGTGCATAGTTTACATGTTTTCTGTGGTAAGGAATTTTGTAATGCTATATTTGTGGTCAAAGAGAACAGGGGATCTATGAGAATTTTAAAGAATTGTTCTAGTGCATTTCAAAATGGAATTAATATTGAGCATGACCACCACATATGGATCATAGTTCCCTTTAAACTGCATCCCCTCCAGCATCTGTTCAAAGAGGCAGGGTATATGCTTTTCAAGCGTGATGGTGTTAGGTACCACCTTGACAGGAATTTATAGTTTAGTTTTAGGAGTTTAGTGGAAGTGGAGGACTTTTTAGTGAGTTAAAAAATTTGTTTCCAGGTCTGTTTGTCAATAGTAGTGTCTAGATCTAAGTGCCATTTATGGGTGAAGGTAGGGAGTGGTAAGTTTTGGTCTGATGTCAACCCTAATTTTGTTAGAGCTAGGAAGTGTTTGAGCTGCCCTTCCATTAGGCATAATGTTTCGAATGGTGTTGGTTGTCTAGTCCAGTCTTGTTTATAGGTAGAAGTTCTTAGTAGGTGTTGTAATTGTCTATATTTCAACCATTTTGCAAAGGTTCCGTTTAGGAGGTTGTTCATCTCAGATATAGGGTTTAGATGTGGGCCATTTAATAATCTACAGATGGGAATCATGTAGCCTAGTTCTTGGTTTGTAGGCATGTGATTATCATAGTCAAGGCCCCCACAAAATTCCGATATAGGGTGTAGTGGGGCTCTAGGTGTTGAAATCTGAGGGAGTGTTTTTGGACTTTATCCCATACTGAAAATACGCTCAGGTATAAGGGGTAGTGGTCTGTGGTTTATGGTCTTCTTGATTTGTAAATCCAACATAGGGTTCCAACTCTAGGTGATTGGAGGATGTGGGATTCTATAGCTATCCAAGCTTTTGTTTGGGCATTTCAATGCCAATTAATTACCCTTTGTAAGCAGGTTGCTCTGTAGTAAGTGTCTAGACAGGGGAGACCTAGCCCCCCCCCTTTTTGGGGTCTATACAGTGTGTTCCTATTTACTCTGGGTTTTGTGGTTCCCCATACGTATGTGTTTAGTAAGTTTTGTAATTTTTTAAAGTAGGAAGGGATATTGGTAGGGGTACCACTTGGAGGATATAGAGGATTCTCTGTAGCGTGGTAATCTTCAAAGCTTGGATCCTACCCAACCAAGAAAAAGGGTGAGTTGACCAGGAGGTTAGATCAGTTCTGATTTTAGAGAAGACAGTGTTATAATTTAGTGCAAAGAGTTGTTTGTGTTTTGGGGAAAGATTAATACCTAAGTATTTCAGGGCTTTGGGTTGTAGTTTATATGGGCTTGAGTCCATTAAAGTTGTCAGTTGTGGTTTAGAAAGATTCATATTCAATATTTCCAATTTGGAGTAATTGATTGAAAAATAAGATAGGTTACAGAACAAGTCAGATTCCTCTGTCACTATTAGGAGAGAGGTATTTGGGGAGGTGAGGGACAACAAGATGTCGCCCGCATAAGGCAAAATTTGTAGGTTGTTATTTCCTAATGGTATTCCTTTGATCTCTGCGTTTTGTCTTATTCAGGCCACTAAGGTTTTGATACTTAGGACAAATAGTAAAGGGGACAAGGGGCAACCCTGCCTTGTAACGTTCTCTATTTGGAAGTTGTCTGAAAGAACTCCATTTACTCTAACTTTGGCTGTTGGGGAATGGTATAATGCTTTGATTCTGTTTAGTATTTTATCTCAGAATCCAAATTTTTCGAGGGTTAAGAATAGGAAGGACCAGTTGAGGCGGTCAAAGGCCTTCTCGGCATCTGCGGACAAAAAGATGGTTTCTATTTTGTTAATTTTAACATATTCTATTAATTGGAGGGCCCTAATTGTGTTGTCCCTAGCCTCCCTACTGGCTATGAAGCCTACTTGTGTACTACTGATAAATATTTTGAGGTCTGTATTGAGGAGTCAAATTGGCCTAAAATTGCTGTGAATAGTTGGCCTGATTTTGGGATAACTAATAGATGTGCTTCTTTGGTCAATGTTGGAAATTATTTGAATTTATCTAGGGACTAGAAAAAGTTGAGCAGATGAGGGGCAAGGATATCACTGAATGTCTTATAATATTTGTTGGGGATACCGTCAGGTCCAGGGTTTTTACCAGTTGGTAATTCACTAATAGCGGTTAGGATATCTTGGAGGGAAATAGGTTCTTCTAGAGCAGTGCTTTCCGAACTGTGTGTCGTTACACATTAGTGTGTCAGCAGCAGTGTGCAGGTGTGTCCCTGCTTCAGCACAAATTTTTTTGAATTTAAAATTCTTTTTCAATTTTTGTTTGGTTTCTGACTTTCCGCCTGCCTGCTATGCATATCATGTAGTTGACACGTAATTGATACCTAGTGGGTCACAGATCATCTTAACCTATTGACACAGCTTAGCGGGAACTGAAACTATTCCCATTGGCAGCACTTTGGCTCCTGACTGCACGTGTAGTCTCCTCAATCGGCTTGTGACTGCACGTGTAGTCAATGAGTGGGACAGCAGTGTGTTTGCAGCGCGGGCAGAAGTCAGACAGACTCGCAGACCTCTGAGGGCAGCAGCTTAAACTCTGAGCTGAAGTCAGATTTCAGTGTTTTTTGGGTTATTTTTGCATCTAGCTCCCAGTAGTGCATTGCTGATCCTGCTCTTGATATATGGATAGGAATTTGAAGCTTAAAAATGCTTGATGATGAAATGCGATGCGAGTGTCTTTATCTAATATTCCACTAAATATTCAGAAACTGTGTTCATCCCATCAACCTTTATACATCCCATTAAAATAGTAACTAGCTATTGGTGTTATTAAACATTTGTTTTAATTCTTGCACATACATACTGTTACTTGTAAATACATTTCGTAATTATATATTTTATGCATGTGTCCGTATCTTTTAAAACAAGTTAGTTTAACCTCCTGTTTGCTAGTACAACTGGATTACTGTGTCACAAAATGATGTAGGTCTAAAAAGTGTGTCACCAACATGAAATGTTTGGAAAGCTCTGTTCTAGAGCGTTTTGTTGTTGTTCAGAGAGTAAGGGTAGGTTCTTTAGGAGTTGGGCGTGAATTAGAAAGGTTATACAGTATATGTGGTCGTAGTATTTCCTAAATACCTTAGCTATTTTAGGTGTTTCATAAACCAGTTCCCCTAGTTAGTCTTCCATGTTATAGAGGTGTTGTTTTGGTGCTTTTTTGTGTAGTGCTTTTGCGAGTAGGGGACCTGCTCTGTTACCCCCTTCAAAGTAAAGTTTTTTAGGAAAAATAGATTTTTTGTGTGCTTCTCTCTGGAGATGGGTATTTAGGGCTGTTCTAGCTTCAGTGAGATTATTGGGAGTGTCTGTGTTGTTTGGGTTTAGTTTGTGAAGGTCTTAGGCTATTTTGAGGTTCTGATAAAGATTTTTATATTCTTTAGTACTTATTCGATTAGCTTTCTCTTTGTGTTGTGTGAAGCTTCCTCTTATTACTGCTTTGTGGGCTTCCCAAAAAGTTCCTACTTTGTTAACAGTTAGTGTTGTAATGAAAATATTATTGTAGAGTCTTTCTAATCTCTGCTAGTGTAACTAGGATTATGTAATAGTGAGTCATCCAGTTTCCAGGAACCTTGTCTATTTGGTATATTTGGCCAGTCGAGTTCTATAATAGCCAATGAGTGATCCGACGCTGCTGTCGGCCTGAGCTGGATATGTGTAACAAGTGATATGTGATTATGGTTGATTAGAAAATACTCAATACGTGAGTATGATTTTGTGGTGTGTGAGTTGTAAGTATAGTCACTGGATTTGGGGTGTTTTAGCCTCCATATGTCCACTAAAGTGTTACTGTTAAAACTGTCTAGAATAGCTTTGTTGTAATCTCAATTCTGTTTCCTTTTGTTAGAAGAGCTGTCTATTTGAGGGTTAAGGATAACATTCAAGTCTCCTTCGATAATTAGTATTCCGTTTTGGTTTTCTTGGATTTTGTCATTAGCTATTTTGACAAATAGGTTTTCATTTAAATTAGGGGCATAAATACAAGCTAGTGTTACTTGGGTGTTGAATAAGAGACCTGATAATATTAAATTTCTCCCACCAGGATCGACATATCTATTTGTTAGGTGGAATTGGGTTTGTTGTGGAATAGTATTCCTACTCTGTGTATTTTTTTTCCTGGGTGGGAATGGAAGTATCCCGTAGGGTAGTCAGAGGAAAAGAATTTGGGTGGGTTATCTCTTATGAAGTGGGTCTCTTGTACAAATATTATATCTCCTCTTAATTTTTTCAAAATTGTTTAGTGCAATGGACCTTTTGGTTTTCTTGTTCAGACCTCTACATTTCTGTGTTATTAATTAAATTTAGTTTAGGGCCATAGTTTTCGTATTTGTGGAACATTTTGATAAGGAGGGGGGAAGATGGTTGGCAATAAATTTGAGGAATCCCCGCCAGTCCTGCAGAATCGCTGGTAAACATTCTCAAAGGGTAGCGCAATGTACCTAGGAGCAAATATACAGAGTATACAAACATTTCTAGTAGAAAACTTTAGAAAATGGGAAGTTTAAGAGTACCAGTTTAACAAACAAACTTCTAACATTAAAAGATTAACATTAATACATTGTAACAAAAACAAAAGCATAATAACAGGTTTAAGCATTATGTTAGTGGGTTTGAGTCACTATTCTCAGCTAAGATAAGGAGTGTATTGGTGAGAGTGAGGTGTGTGAGCGGGAGGTTTTGAAATGAAGTGAGTGTTTTTGGGATGCGTGTGATGAAGGGATGAAGGGATGATAAGTGAAAAAAGGTGGTATGGGTGTTTAAAGTATGGAATATGTGTGTGTGTATGTGTATGTATATGTTGCTGTACTTAGTGGAGTTCTCTATATCTAACTTGTCCTAACTACTCTTTTTTAAAAGATAAAGAATAAGCGTTTCAGTTATTACAATTTTACAGCTTAAGTGATTATAGAGTAATACCTTGTAGCATACTTCTTAAAAAGTATACTGCCTAGTTTTAGGCAGCTGGTAAGCAAAGTCTTTTCTGGACTTCAATTTAGTTCTTTCAGAGAGAAAGGTTCAAGTAGCATTGTGATAGCCTGGTATCTTTGAAGCTGGAGCAGGTGGGTTTCTTTAGCATTTTCTGTTAACCTTGTTCCATGTTGCTCTTTGTGGTTGAGGTGGGTATTCAGTTATAAAGGTCCTCTAGTTGGTATTTAAGTTGCTGAATTTTGGACTCTTGGGTAGATAAGCATTTAGAGTGATTATCTACAGTTTCTGTGATGTTGTTGTCTACATCTGAGCCTTCTGAGGAGCTTAATGCTCAGAAGTAGGAGTTTAGTTTGATCGCTGCTGCAGTAGTAGATTTGGGTGTTTTGTCCTCTTTGGACTGTTTCTTTGAGGCCTTTCTGAGTTTGAGGGTCAATCTGGGGTGAGGCTTATGTAAGCCGCCAAAGTTAGTGGATGTTCTGCGGGCCTTGTGAGGTTTTGCATGGATCGCAACAAATAGTTGTGCTATCAAGGCGCAGTGAGGGTCTGTGACAGGTTGGTGCTGAGTGGAGGCTAATTCGGCACAATTTGTAGTGCTCTACATGCATGGGTGATCCTCCTTAGATTGCTGCTTAACAGGGCTCCTAATATCTGCGACCATCCATGTTGGCAGTCGGCTCCGCCCCCCGTGTGTACATATGTATTTATGTGTTTTAAATATTAATTTCCATAACGCACCTTAAGATATCTAACAGCTAGATTACGAGTTTTGAGCTCTATAGGGATTTAAATGACCGCCACAAAAGCGGCGTTATGTCACCTCCCTATAGCGCTGCTATTACAAGTTTTATAAAAGCAGGGTTGTGTGGGCGAAATGGTTGCGTTGAGCTCCATACCGCACCGAAATCAAGTGCTGCTTTGACGTGTCAATAGAAACAGCCAATAGGATTTTAGCAACTCTAATCCTATTGGCTGATTGAAATCTTTCAGCCAATAGGAATGCAAGGGACGCCATCTTGGATGATGTCACTTGCATTGAAGTTCCAGTTTCAACGGCGACCGTATCAAGAGGATGCTCTGCACCGAATGTCTTCAGGATGGACCCGCTCCACGCTGGATGGATGAAGATAGAAGATGCCGCCTGGATGAAGACTTCTTGCTGCATGGATGAGGACTTCACCGGCTGGATGGATCCTTCAAGCAAACCTTCAAGAACTGTAAGTGGATCGTCGAAGGTTAGTGTTTTTTTAAGGGTTTTTTGGGTGGGTTTTATTTTTAGTTTAGGGTCTGGGCATGTAAAATAGCTAAATGCCCTTTTAAGTGCAATGCCCATACAAATGCCGTTTTCAGGGCAATGCGGAGCTTAGGTTTTTTTAGATAGTTATTATATTGGGGGGGTTGGTTGTGGGGGTAGTGGGTTTTACTGTTGGGGATGTTTGTATTTTTCTTATAGTTAAAAGAGCTGATATCTTTCGGGAAATGCCCCACAAAAGGCCCTTTTAAGGGCCATTGGTATTTTATTGTAAGCTAGGGTTTTTTTTTATTTTGGGGGTTCTTTTTTATTTTGATAGGGCTATTAGATTAGGTGTAATTCTTTTTTATTTTTGATAATTTGTTTCTTATTTTTCGTAATTTAGTGGGTTTTTTTTGTAATTTAGCTATTTTATTTTTGTAATTAGATACTTTTTGTAATTTTTAGAGTAGTGTTAGGATTTTTTAATGTGTAGTTTAATTGTAGTTTTATAATTATCTTAGTTTAATTGTTAGTTTAAAATAAATGTATTTAATTTGACAGGTAAGTTTTAATTTAATTTAAGATAGGGAAATTGTAATTTTAATATAAAGTTAAGGGGGCGTTAGGTTTAGGGGTTAATAGTTTATTTTAGTATATTTTGTTGTTTAGGGTTAATAGGTTTAATATAGTGGTGGTATGGGCGGATGGCAGATTAGGTGTTAATTATATTTAAATAGTGTTTGTGATGCGGGAGGGCAGCGGTTTAGGGGTTAATAGCTTTTTTATAGTGGCGACGATGTCCGGAGTGGCAGATTAGGGGTTAATAACTTTTTTATTAGTGTTTGTGATGCGGGAGGGCCTTGGTTTAGGGGTTAATATGTAGTTTATGGGTTTTAGTGTACTTTTTAACACTTTAGTTATGAGTTTTATGGTACAGCTTTGTAACGTAAAACTCATAACTACTGACTTTAGATGGCGGTACGGATCTTGTCAGTATAGGGTGTACCGCTCACTTTTTAGCCTCCCAGGCAAACTCGTAATACTGGCGCTATGAGAGTCCCATTGAAAAAGGACTTTTTTAAAAGTGCGGTACTGATGTTGCGTGACTGGCTAAAAGGTGTGCGGTACACCTATACCGACAAGACTTGTAATAGCAGCGTTAGGTAAAATGAAGCATTATGGGCCATAATGATGCTATTTGACTCATAACGCAAAACTCGTAATCTAGCTGTATGTTTTCGTGTGCGCTTACCTGACCCTGTTAAATCTAAATTGTTAAACCTGATGCGCAAAACTCATATTTTACATTCCTAAGTTCTTCACATACAACAAAATGTACTTTTTATAATTAAATATATATGTCTATATATATCTGAAACTGCTCATGTACAATACATATCCATACCTATATATCTATAGGTATACATATACAGGTATTTGTATGTATGTATATATATAATAAAATGTACATTGTTCTTTATGTGAAGATCATTAGAATGTTCCATTTTCATAACTCTTATCGGCTGTGTGTGCATGGGTTATATTTCTTTTTTTTGCTGTTTTCGCCCTCCATTGAATTCTATTGAAGACAAAGTGAACGCGCGACACATGATAAATTGGTCCATATCTGTAGGTTATATTTGTTCTTTTGTGTTACAATACGAAGCCAACCAATTGTCCTGAAAGGATCCAACTTACAAATAGGATGCCAGCACAATGGATAAAATGTTATAATTTTATTGAAGACCTGAGTTAAAGTTGTCCCTGAAAGGGTTAATTGGGTTATGTAAAATAAATTACACTTCAATATTTATTAGATGTGTTTTACATTGGTTAAATAAATTCTTCCTTATGACAAAGCCCTAAATAAACATATTCTTAAAATAATATCTTGTAGAGAAAAAAATTGCCACAATATTGCAACTCTACATTTGTGCAATGGAAAGATATTTATACACTACCATGATCATCACATACATCAGTTGCAAGAGACTATTTATCATAACCAATGGAGCAGAATCTGTCTTGTATCCCTTCACCTCTCAGCTCATAGAACGTGCTCCACTGAGAAGGCTAACAGCATTGCGTAAATGGAAACTCTTAATAAAACAAGCTAATATATGCAGAAAATAAAACGTGATAAAAAAAGTAATAGAATAAAAAAGAAAGTAAAATGAAACAACCTCCTCAGTTTTGAAATAACGAAACAAAACTGCAAGATATCATACTTCACAAGGACAAAAGAGTCTTTACGAATTCCTGCATGCTTTGTGATTCTGTAAGTGAAAATTCCCAACCACATTTAAAATGCCCCCATCAGCCCCTTGGCTGTGTCTGTAAGGTCTCTGAGACGTCCCTTATTTTCTCCAGTGAGAATACTTTTCTTTAACAAAAGAGACATTCAAATATTTTACACTTATCAAACATTTATAAAGCCCCATCCTATGGGGGTGGAGTTGCTGGTGTTCAGAAAGTGGTCAACAAAAAAGATTTGTGCAGATACTGAAAAAAAAGTAAAAAAAAGTCTAAAAATTAGTTTCTCAGAAATAGAAATATGTATATTGCACATACACTTTCCCAAATGCCTGACGCATTTCCTGCACTGACCTCGTATTTCTTCAAAGTCAATTGGCTCCATTTATTATAGGTCTGGCGGACATGATTCACTACTGAAAATAATTTCTGCCGGACCTTGCTGCGAGCGGACAACACATTTAACATTGCGGCCAATCGGCTGCTGGCAGGCACTGCCAATCATCCCGGACAGGTTAAGCAGCTGCAATCATAAGACCACTGCTACTTAACTATTGTTTTAAGTGAGCATGAAATCTATTGCAATTTGTTAAATGGAGCCCTATAACTTGTTCCAGACAATGGAATATAAAGGAAGACGGAAAGGTGTATAACCCACCATCTGGTAAAAACTGACTGCAATAATAATGATCACATGTATAGCTCAACGCTTTTACGAACCAAAAGGCCCATCACATCTACTCACATTACATGTTACTGATTTCTTAGGATAGCCTTATGCATGTCCCAAGCATTTTTTTATTGTTTTAAAAGGACACTCAAATCAAAATTAAACTTTCATTATTCAGATACAGCCTGTAATTTTAAACATCTTTCCAATTTACTTCCATTAACAAAATGTGCACAGTCTTTTTATATTTACACTTTTTGAGTCACCAGCTCCTACTGAGCATGTGCAAGAATTCACAGCATATACATATATGCATTTGTGATTGGTTGATGACTGTCACATGATACAGGGGGAGTGGAAATAGACAGAACTTTGCAATTTATTTTAAAAAAATCTACTACTCATTTGAAGTTCAGACTAAGTGCTATTGCATTGTCTTCTTATCATGCATTTGTTGATTATGCAAATCTAGTGTATTGACTGGTCCTTTAAGGTCCCTGTGTTTACCACCTCTATTGGAAGTTTTTTCCATGAATTCACCACGGACAAGATAAAAGAAAACAAATAAATCTAAAAGACTAATTAAGACAATGGGGCATATTCATCAAAGCGTCAACTGAAAATATGCTTGAGTCACGCATTATATTTGTTGCAAGATTGATCCGCTGTAGTTATCAAAGCATCAAGATCGGCAAATGTTGAAATTTGTGACGTAATATACACTCCCGCGATCTCAATCTGACGCAGATCGATGCTTGCGTCATTACAGATGTTTTGAATTCAGATTCGACTATATTTGACCCTTTTCCAAATTTATCAAACATTTAACAGGTACGCTCGCGTCTATTCTGACCCTGCATACCTAGTTTTCAATCCACCACCCTTGAGGCTGCGGATGCCATAGAAATTTTTGGGTGTCTGAAAACACAGAAAGCTTATGTTCAATGCTGCAAGAGAATGAAGTGTATTAGATAATAAAAGTAAATTAGAAACTCTATTAAATTTGTATACACTTTCTAAATCAAACAATATTATTGCTCCACATTTGGTGCACAAGTAGATATAGGGATAAAAATAAAAAAAATACATTACTACTTATGGATTATGTTACAAAGTTGTCTCTCATTACAAAGCAATCTGATTCAAATATACATTTTAAACTATCACTAATGAATCAAATTGCTCGATACTTGTGTCATTGATCACTCATCAGAACTTGTAAGTGCGATTTGTTACATTGTGTATTATACTTTGAAAGTATGTATATGTGAAATTAGTATTAAAGATATACATTGATGCTGACATTAGGATACACAGTGTAATATTTTAGACAAGGATTTTAAAATTCGAACTGATGTTTCATTCAATATAATTTTCAAGAGACACTGAACCCAATTTTTTTTCTTTCATAATTCAGATAGAGCATGACATTTTAAAGGGACCGTAAACACCACTAACATTGATATATATTATAAAAATACATAACCATTCAATCATTATTCACATACCCCCAATAGTGAAGAATAGCAGCAGCCATAAATATCCCTAACAGAATGATCGATTTATATGTATCCAAAATGGCCCCAAATCTCCTCCTCCCTGTACCTTCTTTATCTACATTCAAAATATTTTACAATACCTCGGCTCGT
Organism: Bombina bombina; assembly: GCF_027579735.1. Classification (NCBI taxonomy): domain Eukaryota; kingdom Metazoa; phylum Chordata; class Amphibia; order Anura; family Bombinatoridae; genus Bombina; species Bombina bombina. The sequence continues at coordinate 328,961,114 of NC_069506.1, read as the reverse complement.
TCCCAAGGCTTTCAACTGTGTCATCACGCAATGAGGATGACATGTAAATGCTACTTGCATAGCAATGCGATTTACGAGTCGCTTACTAGAGGGGCATATGGAATCAAGGTTAGGAAGAAGTATCCTTAGTGGCTGAATTTGGGGGCCATTTTTAATGGTCTTTATGAATTTACAATCAGACACAATACAATTTGAACAGGTATATTTAAAAGGTTGCAGACTTATCAGCAGGTTCACAACTACTGAATAAGGTAATTTTATAAGGAGTGTTTATTGTCCCTTTAAGCAACTTTATAATTTACTCCTATTATCAATTTTTCTTCATTCTCTTGCTATCTTTATTTCAAAAGCAGGAATGTAAATCTTATTAGCCAGCCCATCTTAGGTTCAGCACCATTGATAGTGCTTGCTTATTGGAAGCTTACATTTACCCACAATTAAGCAAGCATAACCCAGGTTCTCAACCAAAAATGGGCCGGCTCCTATTCATCACATTCCTGCTTTTTAAATAAAGATAGCAAGAGGACGAAAAAAAATTGATAACAGGAGCAAATTAGAAAGTTGCTTAAAATTGCATGCTCTATCTGAATCATGAAAGAAAAAAAAAATGGGTTTAGTGTCCCTTTAAGCTGATAGCTCAAAGGGATAGCCCACATAACATTAAACTGTCAAGAATCAGATACAGCAGAAATTAAAATCACCTCTTTACTGGCATGCTATTTTGAGTGTATTTCTTCCTTCTCTTGAATTTATTTTTCAGTAAGAAATATCATTTTATATGCCAGCCCATTTTATAACACCTGTGAAGGGGTGATTTTTAAAACTAGATTGCAATCAGGAGGGGTTACACAGGTACAGAGAGAAAACTGTCCCAGCTCTTGTCCCAGATGACATGCTATATTTGCAATTATTGCTGCTCAGAATAATAATACATTTACACTATATACATATAGTGGTGTAAATAAACACAGAGATATGACAGACAATATTGTTTAGAACAAAAAACGGAACTTAGGGACATGTAAATATGTTTGCAAAATATTTCTGACATAACACACACACATATATATATATATATATATATATATATATATACTGTATATATATATATATATATATATATACACTGTGTATATATATATATATACTGTATATATATATATATATATATATATATATATATATACTGTATATATATATATATATATACTGTATATATATATATATATATACAAAAAATATATACATATATATATATATATATATATATATATATATATATATATATATATATATATATATGAGCTAGGAAAGGGAGGGCACTCTCAGGATTTATATACATCAAAGTTAGTTTATTGTTTTTAACAACAACGTTAGAAAGTCATAAGGATAGGTCGACGTTTCGGCTTACATAGAAGCCTTCATCAAGACAGATGAACAACTGTTAAACGAAGAAGAAAAAATAACAGATTTAAAAACCCAAAACACAGCATCAATATGTAATCCCATCACCAAATAGTTTGCAGGCAGAAAAATAAACCCACAAATAATGAAAATAAACATAGAAAAAATACAAATAAAAATAAAAATAAGGCAAACCCATACACATAGCGCTAGGAGACCAAGGTTATATATTTAGCAACGAAAAGGCACTATATCACTATTCCTGATGCTCATTTATCTTGCATCTGACAACCTGACATTGCGTGCAGTAGTTACGCTGGACCCTACCTTCAAAGAAAACCACAACCACATATAAAAGCATGTGCACATCTTAGTATTGCACTCGTAACACTTTCAAAAGACTCAACTAGGTCTACAGTCATGTGCACACCTTAGTATTGCACTAGTACCCCTTAAGTATATACGCATGTACCTTACCAGCATTTGACAGTAGTTACAACATTGCAAATCCACACTGCCGTTAATACGTGCCCCACATGGTATAAGCTCAATAGATAGTCTAACTTTGCAGTCCACAAATATAGATTAGACTCGGGCAATATGTAAGCAGACCGCACTATAGCAAGATTATTGTCCCATGTCAGCTGCATGTCTTATGCGTTACACACCCACCGTTAACAACATGTGGCACCAACAACCCTAGCAAAAACATAAACAATCCCCATGTTTTGGGCCACAATATTAAGAAGCAAACAAATTATATTACCTCACAACGGCGACTAGCAGCCGCACACAACACCACCGGCAAAACAGAATGCCATTAACAGAAATCGGAAACTATTTAAGCCCTGATCACCAGGCTCTCATTGGTTGGCAATAGGGGTGTGTCAAAAACACACCTGTAGCAGCTGTATCAACTACAGAGAAGTGCAGACAGTGCTGGATACTCTAATTAACTCAATTATAACCATGTTCAGCTGATACCACAGCAGCAGACACTATGGATGCTTAGAATTGGCAAGTGCCACAGATGTATGTAACATAGTAGATAAAGAATGGAAGCCATAATAAATCAGAGGTAACTGCATTCAGCTACTGTATAAACCAGAGTATACAACACAATAAGGATGGGATCGCATATTCTCATTATAATGCAGTGCAAATTAACGTTCCTCAAACGAACATAAATACATAGTTAAAGACATGACTAACAGTGTACAGATGTGAAAACCCAGAAATTAACGTTCATCAAAAGACCATAAATACATACACTATGGATGCTTAGAATTGGCAAATGCCACAGATGTATAAAACATAGTAGATAAAGGATGGAGGCCATAATAAACCATAGGTAACTGCATTCAGCTACTGTATAAACCAGACTATACAACAAAATAAGGATGAGATCGCATATTCTCATTATAATGCAGAGCAAATTAACGTTCCTCAAACGACCATAAATACATAGTCAAAGACATGACTAACAGTGTACAGATGTGAAAACCCAGAAATTAACGTTCCTCAAAAGACCATAAATACATACACTATGGATGCTTAGAATTGGCAAGTGCCACAGATGTATAAAACATAGTAGATAAAGAATGGAAGCCATAATAAACCAGAGGTAACTGCATTCAGCTACTGTATAAACCAGAGTATACAACAAAATAAGGATGAGATCGCATATTCTCATTATAATGCAGAGCAAATTAACGTTCCTCAAATGACCATAAATACATAGTCAAAGACATGACTACCAGTGTACAGATGTGAAAACCCAGAAATTACCATTCCTCAAACGACTATAAATACATAGTCAAAGACATGACTAACAGTGTACAGATGTGAAAACCCAGAAATTAATGTTCCTCAAACAACCATAAATACATAGTCAAAGACATGACTACCAGTATACAGATGTGGGAACCCAGAACCAATATATGGGGTCCATCAGCCATTAGACACACCTCAAGTGGATGTCCCACTAGGAGGGGGGAGTATGCAGAACCAACACTAGAGGATATATAATAGTAGAACAAACCATATGACGGCACACACCAAGGTAGCACCCCAAAGTGTCAACAAACTGGGAGTGCTCAAAACACTACACATCATTTAGTTTTGAAATGGGTAACCCATCCAGTGTAACATCCCTGCAGAGAGGGGGACAAGGGAGAAAAAATCATATTACAAGATATTGGAAGAAGTAGTGACTACTATTCATAGACAATGTCAAGAACACTATATTATTAAATGCATAATCAACTTAATAAAACACAGAATAATCTAACTGCATATTAAGTCCATGTGGGCTGAGTGTGTTCAGCCGATAGATCCACTGGCTTTCACAGCATAATAGTTCCTTATGCCTGTTGCCACCCCTTCTGGGGATCAGGCATCACCTATCTTGTACTTCTCAGTTTGTGGTATACTTTTTGACTTGCCCTTGTGGCCGTTATTATGTTGGTAAGACCACCACTACCTTCAGGGAGAGGCTTGCCAATCATAAAAGTGCCATCAGGGCAGCACTGAAGGATGGCAGTGCGGACCAGCCTGTGGCACGCCAATTTCTTGAACACAATCATTCTGTGTCATCCTTGAAAGCAATGCTCATTGACATGGTGATCCCCCCAGAAGGGATGGCAACAGGCATAAGGAACTATTATGCTGTGAAAGCCGGTGGATCTATCAGCTGAACACACTCAGCCCACATGGACTTAATATGCAGTTAGATTATTCCGTGTTTTATTAAGTTGATTATGCATTTAATGATATATTGTTCTTGACATTGTCTATGAATAGTAGTCACTACTTCTTCCAATATCTTGTAATATAATTTTTTCTCCCTTGTCCCCCTCTCTGCAGGGATGTTACACTGGATGGGTTACCCATTTCAAAACTAAATGATGCGTAGTGGTTTGAGCACTCCCAAATAATGAAAATAAACATAGAAAAAAATACAAATAAAAATAAAAATAAGCCAAACCCATACACATAGCGCTAGGAGATACAACAATACAGTCACTCCAATACTCTCAATCTGCTCTGGATATACACTGGTGGGGTATCCATTATAATCTTAGCAAGCAAACAAAGCGTATGTAACCCAATTGTAGGTGAAACACCATACGTCTGCACAGTTTATGTATTATGCAAAAACCGGTATACGCTGGCCTGCCATATACATAAAAGACCCTTCAAAAGAGACTAGCAAGTTCCCATACCTCATTAGATACCGCCTCAGGCTCTGAGACCATATACAGTTGTTCTAATGTTACAAAGCAGATAGGTGCACCATACATAGTTAAAAAAAACATTTTTATACGCTGATGCATACACCCCTAACTGATAGTATCACACTATACGTACTTAGACACAAGGAACAGACCATAGCACACACAATGATTGTATCCACAAGTGTGAAAGGCTAACATTATAGTAACCTGCCTATACAACATTTAGACCAGGGTTATATATTTAGCAACGAAAAGGCACTATATCACTATTCCTGATGCTCATTTATCTCACATCTGACAACCTGACATTGCGTGCAGTAGTCACGCTGGACCCTACCTTCAAAGAAAACCACAACCACGTATAAAAGCATGTGCACATCTTAGTATTGCACTCGTAACACTTTCAAAAGACTCAATTAGGTCTACAGTCATGTGCACACCTTAGTATTGCACTAGTACCCCCTAAGTATATACGCATGTACCTTACCGGCATTTGACAGTAGTTACAACATTGCAAATCCACACTGCCGTTAATACGTGCCCCACATTTTATAAGCTCAATAGATAGTCTAACTTAGCAGTCCACAAATATAGATTAGACTCGGGCAATATGTAAGCAGACCGCACTATAGCAAGATTATTGTCCCATGTCAGCTGCATGTCTTATGCGTTACACACCCACCGTTAACAACATGTGGCGCCCACAACCCTAGCGAAAACATAAACAACCCCCATGTTTTGGGCCACAATATTAAGAAGCAAACAAATTATATTACCTCACAACGGCGACTAGCAGCCGCACACAACACCACCGGCAAAACAGAATGCCATTAACAGAAACCGGAAACTATTTAAGCCCTGATCACCAGGCTCTCATTGGTTGGCAATAGGGGTGTGTCAAAAACACACCTGTAGCAGCTGTATCAACTACAGATAAGTGCAGACAGTGCTGGATACTCTAATTAACTCAATTATAACCATGTTCAGCTGCTACCACAACAGCAGACACTATGGATGCTTAGAATTGGCAAGTTCCACAGATGTATGTAACATAGTAGATAAAGAATGGAAGCCATAATAAACCAGAGGTAACTGCATTCAGCTACTGTATAAACCAGACTATTCAACACAATAAGGATGGGATCGCATATTCTCATTATAATGCAGAGCAAATTAACGTTCCTCAAACGACCATAAATACATAGTCAAAGACATGACTAACAGTGTACAGATGTGAAAACCCAGAAATTAACGTTCCTCAAAAGACCATAAATACATACACTATGGATGCTTAGAATTGGCAAGTGCCACAGATGTATAAAACATAGTAGATAAAGAATGGAAGCCATAATAAACCATAGGTAACTGCATTCAGCTACTGTACTGTATAAACCAGACTATACAACAAAATAAGGATGAGATTGCATATTCTCATTATAATGCAGAGAAAATTAACGTTCCTCAAATTACCATAAATACATAGTCAAAGACATGACTACCAGTGTACACATGTGAAAACCCAGAAATTACCGTTCCTCAAACGACCATAAATACATAGTCAAAGACATGACTAACAGTGTACAGATATGAAAACCCAGAAACTAACGTTCCTCAAACGACCATAAATACATACACTATGGATGCTTAGAATTGGCAAGTGCTACAGATGTATAAAGCATAGTAGATAAAGAATGGAAGCCATAATAAACCAGAGGTAACTGCATTCAGCTACTGTATAAACCAGAGTATACAACAAAATAAGGATGAGATCGCATATTCTCATTATAATGCAGAGCAAATTAACGTTCCTCAAATGACCATAAATACATAGTCAAAGACATGACTACCAGTGTACAGATGTGAAAACCCAGAAATTAACGTTCCTCAAACGACCATAAATACATAGTCAAAGACATGACTACCAGTATACAGATGTGGGAACCCAGAACCAATATATGGGGTCCATCAGCCATTAGACACACCTCAAGTGGATGTCCCACTAGGAGGGGGGAGTATGCAGAACCAACACTAGAGGATATATAATAGTAGAACAAACCATATGACGGCACACACCAAGGTAGCACCCCAAAGTGTCAACAAACTGGGAGTGCTCAAACCACTACGCATCATTTAGTTTTGAATTGGGTAACCCATCCAGTGTAACATCCCTGCAGAGAGGGGGACAAGGGAGAAAAAAATCATATTACAAGATATTGGAAGAAGTAGTGACTACTATTCATAGACAATGTCAAGAACAATATATCATTAAATGCATAATCAACTTAATAAAACACGGAATAATCTAACTGCATATTAAGTCCATGTGGGCTGAGTGTGTTCAGCTGATAGATCCACCGGCTTTCACAGCATAATAGTTCCTTATGCCTGTTGCCACCCCTTCTGGGGGGATCACCATGTCAATGAGCATTGCTTTCAAGGATGACACAGAATGATTGTGTTCAAGAAAGTGGCGTGCCACAGGCTGGTCCGAACTGCCATCCTTCAGTGCTGCCCTGATGGCACTTTTATGATTGGCAAGCCTCTCCCTGAAGGTAGTGGTGGTCTTACCAACATAATAACGGCCACAAGGGCAAGTCAAAAAGTATACCACAAACTGAGAAGTACAAGATAGGCGATGCCTGATCCCCAGAAGGGGTGGCAACAGGCATAAGGAACTATTATGCTGTGAAAGCCGGTGGATCTATCGGCTGAGGACACTCAGCCCACATGGACTTTATATGTAGTTAGATTATTCTGTGTTTTATTAAGTTGATTATGCATTTAATAATATAGTGTTCTTGACATTGTCTATGAATAGTAGTCACTACTTCTTCCAATATCTTGTAATATGATTTTTTCTCCCTTGTCCCCCTCTCCGCAGGGATGTTACACTGGATGGGTGACCCATTTCAAAACTAAATGATGTGTAGTGTTTTGAGCACTCCCAGTTTGTTGACACTTTGGGGTGCTACCTTGGTGTGTGCCGTCATATGGTTTGTTCTACTATTATATATCCTCTAGTGTTGGTTCTGCATACTCCCCCCTCCTAGTGGGACATCCACTTGAGGTGTGTCTAATGGCTGATGGACCCCATATATTGGTTCTGGGTTCCCACATCTGTATACTGGTAGTCATGTCTTTGACTATGTATTTATGGTCGTTTGAGGAACATTAATTTCTGGGTTTTCACATCTGTACACTGTTAGTCATGTCTTTGACTATGTATTTATAGTCGTTTGAGGAACGGTAATTTCTGGGTTTTCACATCTGTACACTGGTAGTCATGTCTTTGACTATGTATTTATGGTCATTTGAGGAACGTTAATTTGCTCTGCATTATAATGAGAATATGGGATCTCATCCTTATTTTGTTGTATACTCTGTTTTATACAGTAGCTGAATGCAGTTACCTCTGGTTTATTATGGCTTCCATTCTTTATCTACTATGTTTTATACATCTGTGGCACTTGCCAATTCTAAGCATCCATAGTGTATGTATTTATGGTCGTTTGAGGAACGGTAATTTCTGGGTTTTCACATCTGTACACTGGTAGTCATGTCTTTGACTAAGTATTTATGGTCATTTGAGGAACGTTAATTTGCTCTGCATTATAATGAGAATATGCGATCTCATCCTTATTTTGTTGTATAGTCTGGTTTATACAGTAGCTGAATGCAGTTACCTATGGTTTATTTTGACCTCCATCCTTTATCTACTATGTTTTATACATCTGTGGCACTTGCCAATTCTAAGCATCCATAGTGTATGTATTTATGGTCTTTTGAGGAACGTTAATTTCTGGGTTTTCACATCTGTACACTGTTTGTCATGTCTTTAACTATGTATTTATGTTCGTTTGAGGAACGTTAATTTGCATTGCATTATAACGAGAATATGCGATCCCATCCTTATTGTGTTGTATACTCTGGTTTATACAGTAGCTGAATGCAGTTACCTCTGATTTATTATGGCTTCCATTCTTTATCTACTATGTTATATACATCTGTGGCACTTGCCAATTCTAAGCATCCATAGTGTCTGCTGCTGTGGTATCAGCTGAACATGGTTATAATTGAGTTAATTAGAGTATCCAGCACTGTCTGCACTTCTCTGTAGTTGATACAGCTGCTACAGGTGTGTTTTTGACACACCCCTATTGCCAACCAATGAGAGCCTGGTGATCAGGGCTTAAATAGTTTCCGGTTTCTGTTAATGGCATTCTGTTTTGCCGGTGGTGTTGTGTGCGGCTGCTGAGGTAATAGTTAGGGATGGGCGAATGTTTCGCAACATTCGAAAAACGGCAAGAATTTTAACACATTCGTTCGTTCGAATCGAATTTCGAATGTTTACATAACATTCTAACATTCGATTTTCGAATATTCGGTTTCGAATTTTACGATTACATTCGAAAATATTCGAATTCGAAAAATTCGAATTTAGATTGTAATAGTATTTCTAATGCTTTTTCTTTAAATGTAATATTCGAATTATGCAATATTCGAATTCGAAAAATTCGAATTTAGATTGTAATAGTATTTCTAATGCTTTTTCTTTAAATGTAATATTCGAATTATGCAAAACGTGTATTCGAATTCGAAAAATTCGAATTTAGATTGTAATAGTATTTCTAATGCTTTTTCTTTAAATGTAATATTCGAATTATGCAAAACGTGTATTCGAATTCGAAAAATTCGAATTTAGATTGTAATAGTATTTCTAATGCTTTTTCTTTAAATGTAATATTCGAATTATGCAATACGTGTATTCGAATTCGAAAAATTCGAATTTAGATTGTAATAGTATTTCTAATGCTTTTTCTTTAAATGTAATATTCAAACTATGCAATACGTGTATTCGAATTCGAAAAATTCGAATTTAGATTGTAATAGTATTTCTAATGCTTTTTCTTTAAATGTAATATTCGAATTATGCAATACGTGTATTCGAATTAGAAAAATTCGAATTTAGATTGTAATAGTATTTCTAATGCTTTTAAAAGTAATATTCGAATTATGCAATATTCGAATTCGAAAAATTCGAATTTATATTTGAATTCGAAAAATTCGAATTTATATTCGAATTCGAAAAATTCGAATTTATATTCGAATTCGAAAAATTCGAATTTCGAATGTAGACATTCGATATAATTATAAACATTCGAATTCGAAAGTGACATTCGAAAACTGTATATAACATTCGATTTTCGAATTTTTAAGAATATTCGTTCTTATCGACATTCGAATTTTGAATTCGAATTTCGGTAATAACATTCGTTCTACATTCGAAATTCGAAAATTTGCACATTCGCCCATCCCTAGTAATAGTGTGAGGTAATATAATTTGTTTGCTTCTTAATATTGTGGCCCAAAACATGGGGATTGTTTATGTTTTTGCTAGGGTTGTGGGCGCCACATGTTGTTAACGGTGGGTGTGTAACGCATAAGACATGCAGCTGACATGGGACAATAATCTTGCTATAGTGCGGTCTGCTTACATATTGCCCGAGTCTAATCTATATTTGTGGACTGCAAAGTTAGACTATCTATTGAGCTTATACCATGTGGGGCACGTATTAACGGCAGTGTGGATTTGCAATGTTGTAACTACTGTCAAATGCTGGTAAGGTACATGCGTATATACTTAGGGGGTACTAGTGCAATACTAAGGTGTGCACATGACTGTAGACCTAGTTGAGTCTTTTGAAAGTGTTACGAGTGCAATACTAAGATGTGCACATGCTTTTATACGTGGTTGTGGTTTTCTTTGAAGGTAGGGTCCAGCGTAACTACTGCACGCAATGTCAGGTTGTCAGATGCGAGATAAATGAGCATCAGGAATAGTGATATAGTGCCTTTTCGTTGCTAAATATATAACCCTGGTCTCCTAGCGCTATGTGTATGGGTTTGGCTTATTTTTATTTTTATTTGTATTTTTTCTATGTTTATTTTCATTATTTGTGGGTTTATTTTTCTGCCTGCAAACTATTTGGTGGTGGGATTACGTATTGATGCTGTTTTGTGTTTTTAAATCTGTTATTTTTTCTTCTTCGTTTAACAGTTGTTCATCTGTCTTGATGAAGGCTTCTATGTAAGCCGAAACGTCGACCTATCCTTATGACTTTCTAACGTTGTTGTTATAAACAATAAACTAACTTTGATGTATATAAATCCTGAGAGTGCCCTCCCTTTCCTAGCTCTTATCTACAATCCATTGAGGATAGCACCCAGGTGCTTCATTATTAGTTGAAGCTGGAGTGCTGGAACACGTGCTAATTGGATTATATATATATATATATATATATAGATAGATAGATAGATAGATAGATAGATAGATATATTTATATATATATATATAAAAAAGCTTGCACTCATTGATCTTTTTTTGTGAAATATTTTACTTGAAAAACTGTGACGTTTCGAGGACAATGTATCCCCTTCTTCAGACATTGTCCTCGAAACGTCACAGTTTTTCAAGTAAAATATTTCACAAAAAAAGACCAGTGAGTGCAAGCTTGTTGTTTTTCTATATTATATATTATATATATATATATTCTAGCATTAATAATCAGAATCATTTATATAAAAAAATATGAGATAAAAGCATATCATGACTTCTAGAAATACAAATACACATTAATTTATGTGAAAGTATCATATAACAAATATAAAAATAACTTTCTATGAGATATTGTTTGTTGAGGTATAAATCTAGCTATTTCTTGGACATTAACAGATGAGAAATAAAAGATTAGCTTTAGAGAAATGTGCTTGTTCATGGACAGTAATGAAATGGTATAAATAAAGTTGGTGAAAAACCCAAATAACCGCGTCATTGATGACTGTTAGTTAACAACAGTCAAATGCTCATCGCGCCGTACTTCACGCGCATGTTTTTTATGTTTTTTTTTAAATAAATATGGGGTTCGTATGTGGATCCGCGTCAGCGATGTCTGGCTAGTCTATTGACACCGGCGAATGCACTGAGATTGACGCTATGATAAATATGCCCCAATAACTACACAATATACAAATATACAAACATATATACATTTATTGCTCAGGAAGACTGACTTTATTTTGAATTATCATATTTCAGTGTTACACTTTTTTTGTTGCATCAAATAAATATAGCTACAGGAATGAAACATGGATAGAGTCATTATAGACTTTGGGCAAAGTTTGGAAGAATGCTAGTTTCCAAACTGACAAAATGACAGAGGGGCAAAGCATCCAAACTATGAGATTAGTTAGGAGTTTGACCCTTACATACTCAGGCCATAAAAACTTTACTAATAAACAACTTCTTTTTAATATAGGTTTGGAACAAGCATGCGTGTATTAGCTTTTTCCAGTATTTCAGTTCATCTGCAAACTTATAACCAATCAGGGCGTTCTTGGTTAGTTATTTTTTTAAATAGTAGCTTTTACAAATAGCATTGTGAGTGTATTAGTAGCTGCAATGTGAAAAATATTGGCTTCCAAATACGCAGTCCCCTGGCCTCTGAGACTCTGCTGCCACTTTCTTCCCTCTTCTGTCATCAATGTTTACCCTCATTTGTATAAATAACTAATGTGATTTGACACAATAAGGACAAAACTGTTAGAAGCAGAAGTCACTCTTCAAATATTAATGAACCACAGGCCGTAACCTGTTCTTTTTTATTTTATTAAGCATGAATAATGGGATGCTGTGCCCCACTACTGCTGGAATTCATAATAAATTCTTGTTCATGTGGCCTCGGAAATATCAGCACATTTGCTAATGGAAATTGATTCTGAAATATATTCATATTTAACAGCATTTAATTAACTTTTCTTGTATGTTAAGTCTCCATTGTTCATAATGTGATTAGAAACCGGGTGAGGGGAAATGAACATGGAACACAGAGAGCCAAAAATGATTCAACATTGGCCAATAACGTCTCCACATCTGTCATGTTTCATATCAGTGGAGGCCATGAAAAAGTCCTGACCCCATTTTAGCTTAACTATGCTTCAACCAATCAGTGATCCAAGGAGAAGATACCAGATGGTATTGGCTTGAAATTATTTTGCACTCAAGAGTCTATGACATATAACTCACAACACTCAGTTAAATGACTAAACACTGATTTATTATATAGATAACAATAATTATTCATTTACTGTTATAACACATTTGATGGACACAAAAGAAAGTAAATTGAGATAAATTAGCTTTTAGAGCATTAAACTCTATAATTCTATAAGAGCTCAATTTAAAAGGGACAATAAAACCTCTTGCTTTTGTGTAAATATTGTGCTTGTCCCATTCTCTAAATGTGAGGACTAAAAGCAAATTCTGTAAACAAGGTTTTCTTTAAAACGCTGAAAATTTCTTAAAGGGACAGGAAACACAAAAATGTTCTTTCATGATTCAGATTGAGAATATAATTTTAAACAACTTTCCAATTGACTTCTATTATTTAATTTGCTTCCTTCTATTGTTATCATTTGCTGAAAAGTTTATCTAGGCAAGTTCATGAGCAGCAGATAAACTAGGTTCTAGCTGTTGATTGGTGGCTGCATATATATATTGAATGTGATTGGCTCACCCATGTGTTCAGTTAGAAACTAGTAGTGCATTGCTGCTCCTTCAACAAATTATACCAAGAGAATGAAACAGATTAGATAATAGAAGTAAATTAGAAAGTTGTTTAAAATTGTATGCTCTGTCTGAATCATGAAAGAAAAAATTTGGGTTTCATGTACCTTTAAATCAGCTTCTTGATTTACAGCATTTTAACCTAGTTTACACAATGGGGCCTATTTATCATATGTCTGTCGGACCTGATCCGACATTACGGATCAGGTCCGACAGACATCGTTGAATGCGGAGAGCAATATCAGCATTGCACCTGCAGCTCTTGTGAGCTGCTGGTGCAACGCCGCCCCTGCAGACTAGCAGCAAATCAGCCGCCAGCAGGGAGGTTTCAATCAACCCGATCGTACTCGATCGGGTTGAATTCCGGCGATTCCTGTTCGGAGCTTGATAGATAGGCCCCATAATCTTCAAATCGCAGAGATGAATAAAATTCAAAGAGTAGAAAGTTTAGAGGAACCATTCAAACTTGAGGAAATTATAAAAGCCACTAATGACCTTCCGATGCACAAAAGCCTGGGCCCCGACGGGTTCTCAAACAAGTATTATAAAACATATAGAGATATTCTAGCACTGCTGGTGCAGCGCCGCCCCCTGCAGACTCATGGCCAATCGGCCGCCAGCAGGGGGGTGTCAATCGGGTTGATTTCCGGCGTTTCCTGTCCGCCTCATCAGAGCAGACGGACTCGCCAGAAACACAGGCCTTCAAGCTCCGTTCGGACCTTGATAGATAGGCCCCAATTTGCTTTTCAGTCGCTCCAGAGTGCGTATTAAAAGCACAAATGTTTCACAAAAACAAGTGGTGTCTAAAGTTCCTTTAAGCACGTTAAAACCTTTTTTGAATGAAAAAAATAAAGGTCTAGATTACAAGCCTCTCTCAAAAATATTAATGCTATTCTATGTTAAAGGAATAGAAAGGTCAAAATTGAAATGTGCGTAGGTGCTTTTCACTCTTAAATAGAAGCGTTTTTGCAATGTACTTCCGTTGGCAAAAATGCTTCTAATAAAGGACTAGATTACAAGTGAAGAGCTAATTTATTGCTGCAATTTGCCCATTTACAGGCGCACAATAAATAACCAGCCATTACAAGTAGCTGGTTATTGTTACCATAAGCTCGCAGTAGCAATTAGCCCTCTGAAAATGAACCATAGATCAGATCACTGGTTAATTTTTTTAAAAGTGCCCAAAGTGGCCTCAAAATAAAGTATATCTTAGTAATTAAAAAAATAAATGCACAAAGCAGTTTTTAGGAGTTAAAGTTGGCTGGTTTGGGGTGTTGTTTATATTTATATACATATATTTAACACTTGCAGGCCATTGCTGCACGACTTAACCCCTTCGCTGTGCTAGGTTCTCATGCCATGTCTCTCCTATTGGAGCATATGGAAAAACGCTCATGTGAGCGCAAAGCTTCCATGCATTATGGCTAACTTATAATACCAGTGCACTTTTGCGTATGCTGGTATTACTAAGTGGAGCGCAAATATTGCCCTTGTGAAAGCGATATTTTGTGCTCCACTTTTAATCTAGCCCAAAATGTATTATTGTTTTTTCAGTGGCATTTAAACACTACGGGGGGTAGTTATCAACGTGTCTAATTTACCTGCCTTCGCCAGTTCAATACGCCCGCCTAAGCTCGCCTACCATCGCCGCCGCGGAACTGCAAAAGTTCGCCTAAGTTATCAAAAAAGCTGTCAAAAAGCTGCGCACCAAGTACGGGGCGATGAGCAGCGGACTGTGACAGTTATCACTCATCCAATCTCGCTGCTCTTCGGCTTTTTCACAGCTTTATTGATACCCCTGTCACTAAGCACCCACACTAACTACACTGTTCTACCCCCTATACCGGCGCCCCCGGAGCCCCCCGCAACTCAATAAAGTTACTAAACCCTAAACCGCCGCTCCTAGACCGCGCCGCAACTCTTATAAATTTATTAACCCCTAAACCGCCGCTTCTAGACCCCGCAGCCACCTACATTATACCTAGTAACCCCTATCCTGCCCCCCCTATACCGCCACCCTCTATAATAAAGTTATTAACCCCTATCCTGCTGATCCCGGACCTCACCGCAACTAAATAAATAGTTTAACCCCTAAACCGCCGCTCCCGTACCCCGCCGCAACCTATATTAAACTTATTAACCCCTAATCTGCCCCCCCTACACCGTCGCCACCTATAATAAATCTATTAACCCCTATCCTGCCCCCCTATACTGCCGCAACCTATAATAAATTTATTAACCCCTATCCTGCCCCCCCCCTACACCGCCGCCACTGTAATAAAATTATTAACCCCTAAACCTAAGTCTAACACTAAACCTAACACCCCCCTAACTTAAATATTAATTAAATAAATCTAAATAATATTTCTATTATTAAATAAATGAATCCTATTTAAAACTAAATACTTACCTATAAAATAAACCCTAATATAGCTACAATATAAATAATAATTATATTGTAGCTATCTTAGGATTTATTTTTTATTTTACAGTCAACTTTCAATTTATTTTAACTAGGTACAATAGCTATTAAATAGTTATTAACTATTTAATAGCTACCTAGCTAAAATAAAGAGAAATTTACCTGTAAAATAAATCCTAACCTAAGTTACAATTACACCTAACACTACACTATACTTTAATGAATTATTCCTATTTAAAACTAAATACTTACCTGTAAAATAAACCCTAAGGCCTAGATTTGGAGTTTGGCGGTAGCCGTGAAAACCAGCGTTAGAGGCTCCTAACGCTGGTTTTAGGCTACCGCCGGTATTTGGAGTCACTCAAAATAGGGTCTAACACTCACTTTTCAGCCGCGACTTTTCCATACCGCAGATCCCCTTACGTAAATTGCGTATCCTATCTTTTCAATGGGATTTTTATAACTCCGGTATTTAGAGTCGTTTCTGAAGTGAGCGTTAGACATCTAACAACAAAACTCCAGCCGCAGGAAAAAAGTCAGTAGTTAAGAGCTTTCTGGGCTAACGCCGGTTTATAAAGCTCTTAACTACTGTGCTCTAAAGTACACTAACACCCATAAACTACCTATGTACCCCTAAACCGAGGTCCCCCCACATCGCCGACACTCTAAAAAAATTTTTTAACCCCTAATCTGCCGACCGCCACCTACGTTATACTTATGTACCCCTAATCTGCGGCCCCTAACACCGCCGACCCCTGTATTATATTTATTAACTCCTAACCTGCCCCCCACAACGTCGCCTCCACCTGCCTACACTTATTAACCCCTAATCTGCCGACCGCAAAGCGCCGCCACCTACGTTATCCTTATGTACCCCTAATCTGCTGCCCCTAACACCGCCTACCCCTATATTATATTTATTAACCCCTAATCTTCCCCCCTCAACGTCGCCTCCACCTGCCTACACTTATTAACCCCTAATCTGCCGAGCGGACCTGAGCGCTACTATAATAAAGTTATTAACCCCTAATCCGCCTCACTAACCCTATCATAAATAGTATTAACCCCTAATCTGCCCTCCCTAACATCGCCGACACCTAACTTCAATTATTAACCCCTAATCTGCCGACCGAATCTCGCCGCTATTCTAATAAATGTATTAACCCCTAAAGCTAAGTCTAACCCTAATACTAACACCCCCCTAAGTTAAATATAATTTAAATCTAACGAAATTAATTAACTCTAATTAAATAAATTATTCCTATTTAAAGCTAAATACTTACCTGTAAAATAAATCCTAATATAGCTACAATATAAATTATAATTATATTATAGCTATTTTAGGATTAATATTTATTTTACAGGTAACTTTGTATTTATTTTAACCATGTACAATAGCTATTAAATAGTTAAGAACTATTTAATAGCTAAAATAGTTAAAATAATTACAAATTTACCTGTAAAAGAAATCCTAACCTAAGTTACATATAAACCTAACACTAGACTATCAATAAATTAATTAAATAAACTACCTACAATTACCTACAATTAACCTAACACTACACTATCAATAAATTAATTAAATACAATTGCTACAAATAAATACAATTAAATAAACTAGCTAAAGTACAAAAAATAAAAAATAACTAAGTTACAAAAAATAAAAAAATATTTACAAACATAAGAAAAATATTACAACAATTTTAAACTAATTACACCTACTCTAAGCCCCCTAATAAAATAACAAAGCCCCCCAAAATAAAAAAATGCCCTACCCTATTCTAAATTACTACATTTCAAAGCTCTTTTACCTTACCAGCCCTGAACAGGGCCCTTTGCGGGGCATGCCCCAAGAAATACAGCTCTTTTGCCTGTTAAAAAAAAACATACAATACCCAAGCCCCCCAACATTACAACCCACCACCCACATACCCCTAATCTAACCCAAACCCCCCTTAAATAAACCTAACACTAAGCCCCTGAAGATCATCCTACCTTGTCTTCACCTCACCGGGTATCACACCGATCCGTCCAGAAGAGCTCCTCCGATGTCCTGATCCAAGCCCAAGCGGGGGGCTGAAGAGGTCCATGATTCGGCTGAAGTCTTCATCCAAGCGGGGCAGAAGAGGTCTTCCATCCGATTGAAGTCTTCATCCAAGCGGCATCCATCCGGAGCGAAGCGGCAGCATCCTGAAGACCTCCACCGCGGAACATCCATCCTGGCCGACGACTGAACGATGAATGACGGTTCCTTTAAATGACGTCATCCAAGATGGCGTCCCTTGAATTCTGATTGGCTGATAGGATTCTATCAGCCAATCGGAATTAAGGTAGGAGTATTCTGATTCGCTGATGGAATCAGCCAATCAGAATCAAGTTCAATCCGATTGGCTGATCCGATCAGCCAATCAGATTGAGCTCGCATTCTATTGGCTTTTCCGATCAGCCAATAGAATGCAAGCTCAATCTGATTGGCTGATTGGATCAGCCAATCGGATTGAACTTGATTCTGATTGGCTGATTCCATCAGCCAATCAGAATATTCCTACCTTAATTCCGATTGGCTGATAGAATCCTATCAGCCAATCGGAATTCGAGGGACGCCATCTTGGATGACGTCATTTAAAGGAACCGTCATTCGTCGTTCAGTCGTCGGCCAGGATGGATGTTCCGCGGTGGAGGTCTTCAGGATGCTGCAGCTTCGCTCCGGATGGATGCCGCTTGGATGAAGACTTCAATCGGATGGAAGACCTCTTCTGCCCCGCTTGGATGAAGACTTCAGCCGGATCATGGACCTCTTCAGCCCCCCGCTTGGGCTTGGATCAGGACATCGGAGGAGCTCTTCTGGACGGATCGGTGTGATACCCGGTGAGGTGAAGACAAGGTAGGATGATCTTCAGGGGCTTAGTGTTAGGTTTATTTAAGGGGGGTTTGGGTTAGAATAGGGGTATGTGGGTGGTGGGTTGTAATGTTGGGGGGCTTGGGTATTGTATGTTTTTTTTACAGGCAAAAGAGCTATATTTCTTGGGGCATGCCCCGCAAAGGGCCCTGTTCAGGGCTGGTAAGGTAAAATAGCTTTGAAATGTAGTAATTTAGAATAGGGTAGGGCATTTTTTTATTTTGGGGGGCTTTGTTATTTTATTAGGGGGCTTAGAGTAGGTGTAATTAGTTTAAAATTGTTGTAATATTTTTCTTATGTTTGTAAATATTTTTTTATTTTTTGTAACTTAGTTCTTTTTTATTTTTTGTACTTTAGCTAGTTTATTTAATTGTATTTATTTGTAGCAATTGTATTTAATTAATTTATTGATAGTGTAGTGTTAGGTTAATTGTAGGTAATTGTAGGTTGTTTATTTAATTAATTTATTGATAGTCTAGTGTTAGGTTTATTTGTAACTTAGGTTAGGATTTCTTTTACAGGTAAATTTGTAATTATTTTAACTATTTTAGCTATTAAATAGTTCTTAACTATTTAATAACTATTGTACATGGTTAAAATAAATACAAAGTTACCTGTAAAATAAATATAAATCCTAAAATAGCTATAATATAATTATAATTTATATTGTAGCTATATTAGGATTTATTTTACAGGTAAGTATTTAGCTTTAAATAGGAATAATTTATTTAATAAGAGTTAATTAATTTCGTTAGATTTAAATTATATTTAACTTAGGGGGGTGTTAGTGTTAGGGTTAGACTTTAGGGGTTAATACATTTATTAGAATAGCGGTGAGCTCCAGTCGGCAGATTAGGGGTTAATGTTTGAAGTTAGGTGTCGGCGATGTTAGGGAGGGCAGATTAGGGGTTAATACTATTTATGATAGGGTTAGTGAGGCGGATTAGGGGTTAATAACTTTATTATAGTAGCGCTCAGGTCCGGTCGGCAGATTAGGGGTTAATAAGTGTAGGCAGGTGGAGGCGACGTTGTGGGGGGCAGATTAGGGGTTAATAAATATAATATAGGGGTCGGCGATGTTAGGGCAGCAGATTAGGGGTACATAGGGATAATGTAAGTAGCGGCGGTTTACGGAGCGGCAGATTAGGGGTTAATAATAATATGCAGGGGTCAGCGATAGCGGGGGCGGCAGATTAGGGGTTAATAAGTGTAAGGTTAGGGGTGTTTAGACTCGGGGTACATGTTAGAGTGTTAAGTGCAGACGTAGGAAGGGTTACCGCATAGCAAACAATGGGGCTGCGTTAGGAGCTGAACGCGGCTTTTTTGCAGGTGTTTGTTTTTTTTTCAGCTCAAACAGCCCCATTGTTTCCTATGGGGGAATCGTGCACGAGCACGTTTTGAGGCTGGCCGCGTCTGTAAGCAACTCTGGTATCGAGAGTTGAAGCTGCATTAAAAATGCTCAACGCTCCTTTTTTGGAGCCTAACGCAGCCTTTATGTGGACTCTCAATACCAGAGTTATTTTTATGGTGCGGCCAGAAAAAAGCCGGCGTTAGTTTTTCGGGTCGTTACCGACAAAACTCCAAATCTAGCGGTAAGATAGCTACAATATAATTAATAATTACATTGTAGCTATTTTAGGATTTATATTTATTTTACAGGTAACTTTGTATTTATTTTAACTAGTTAGAATAGTTATTAAATAGTTATTAACTATTTAATAACTACCTAGCTAAAGGAAATACAGAATTGCCTGTAAAATAAATCCTAACCTAAGTTACAATTAAACCTAACACTACACTATCATTAAATTAATTAAATAAATTACCTACAAATAACTACAATTAAATACAATTACATAAACTAACTAAAGTACAAAAAATAAAAAAAGCTAAGTTACAAAAAATAAAAAATAAAAGTTACAAACATTTAAAAAATATTACAAAATTTTTAAGCTAATTACACCTAATCTACACCTAATCTAAAAATAACAAAGCGACCCAAAATAAAAAAATGCCCTAACCTATTCTAAATTAAAAAAGTTCAAAGCTCTTTTACCTTACCAGCCCTTAAAAGGGCCTTTTGCGGGGCATGCCCCAAAGAAAACTGCTCTTTTGCCTGTAAAAGAAAAATACAACCCCCCCAACATTAAAACCCACAACCCACATACCCCTAACCTAACCCAAACCCCCCTTAAATAAACCTAACACTACCCCCCTGAAGATCATCCTACCTTGAGTCGTCTTCACTCAGCCGAGCCACTGATGGAACCGAAGAGGAGATCCGGAGCGGCAGAAGTGATCCTCCAAGGGGGACTGAAGAAGTCTTCCATCCGATGAAGTGATCCTCCAAGCGGCGCTGAAGAAGTCTTCCATCCGGGCGATGTCATCTTCCAAGCGGGGTCTTCAATCTTCTTTCTTCAGGATCCATCTTCATCCCGCCGACGCGGAACATTCTTCTTCCCCGACGGACTAACGACGAATGAAGGCTCCTCTAAGGGACGTCATCCAAGATGGCGTCCCTTCAATTCCGATTGGCTGATAAGATTCTATCAGCCAATCGGAATTAAGGTAGGAAAAATCTGATTGGCTGATTGAATCAGCCAATCAGATTGAAGTTCAATCCGATTGGCTGATCCAATCAGCCAATCAGATTGAGCTCGCATTCTATTGGCTGTTCCGATCAGCCAATAGAATGCGAGCTCAATCTGATTGGCTGATTCAATCAGCCAATCAGATTTTTCCTACCTTAATTCCGATTGGCTGAAAGAATCCTTTCAGCCAATCGGAATTGAAGGGACGCCATCTTGGATGACGTCCCTTAAAGGAGCCTTTATTCGTCTTTAGTCCGTCGGGGAAGAAGGATGTTCCGCGTCGGCGGGATGAAGATGGATCCTGAAAAAAGAAGATTGAAGACCCCGCTTGGAAGATGACATCGCCCGGATGGAAGACTTCTTCAGCACCGCTTGGAGGATCACTTCATCGGATGGAAGACTTCTTCAGCGCCGCTTGGAGGATCACTTCATCGGATGGAAGACTTCTTCAGTGCCCCTTGGAGGATCACTTCTGCCGCTCCGGATCTCCTCTTCGGTTCCATCGGTGGCTCGGCTGAGTGAAGACGACTCAAGGTAGGATGATCTTCAGGGGAGTAGTGTTAGGTTTATTTAAGGGGGGTTTGGGTTAGATTAGGGGTATGTGGGTGGTGGGTTTTAACGTTGGGGGGGTTGTATTTTTCTTTTACAGGCAAAAGAGCAGTTTTCTGTGGGGCATGCCCTGCAAAAAGCACTTTTAAGGGCTGGTAAGGTAAAAGAGCTTTGAACTTTTTAAATTTAGAATAGGGTAGGGCATTTTTTTATTTTGGGGGGCTTTGTTATTTTATTAGGGGGCTTAGATTAGGTATAATTATCTTAAAATTGTTGTAATATTTTTTAAATGTTTGTAACTTATTTTTTTTAATTTTTTGTACTTAAGTTAGTTTATGTAATTGTATTTAATTGTAGTTATTTGTAGGTAATTTATTTAATTAATTTAATGATAGTGTAGTGTTAGGTTTAATTGTAACTTAGGTTAGGATTTATTTTACAGGTAATTTTGTATTTTTTTTAGCTAGGTAGTTATTAAATAGTTAATAACTATTTAATAACCATTCTAACTAGCTAAAATAAATACAAAGTTACCTGTAAAATAAATATAAATCCTAAAATAGCTACAATGTAATTATTAATTACATTGTAGCTATGTTAGGGTTTATTTTACAGGTAAGTATTTAGTTTAAAAAGGAATAATTTATTAAAGTATAGTGTAGTGTTAGGTGTATTTGTAACTTAGGTTAGGATTTATTTTACAGGTAAATTTCTCTTTATTTTAGCTAGGTAGCTATTAAATAGTTAATAACTATTTAAAGGACCAGTCAACACATTAGATTTGCATAATCAACAAATGCAAGATAACAAGACAATGCAATAGCACTTAGTCTGAGCTTCAAATGAGTAGTAGATTTTCTTATAACAAATTTCAAAGTTATGTATATTTCCACTCCCCTTGTACCATGTAATAGCAATCAGCCAATCACAAATGCATATACATATAGTCTGTGAATTCTTGCACATGCTTAGTAGGATCTGGTGACTCAAAAATTGTAAATATAAAAGACTGTGTACATTTTTTTTTAATGGAAGTAAATTGGAAAGTTGTTTAAAATTACATGCTGTATCTGAATCATGAAAATTTAATTTAACCTGAGTGTCCCTTTAATAGCTATTGTACCTAGTTAAAATAAATTGAAAGTTACCTGTAAAATAAAAATAAATCCTAAGATAGCTACAATATAATTATTATTTATATTTTAGCTATATTATGGTTTATTTTATAGGTAAGTATTTAGTTTTAAATAGGATTCATTTAGTTAATAATATAAATATTATTTAGATGTATTTAATTAATATTTAAGTTAGGGGGGTGTTAGGTTTAGTGTTAGACTTAGTTAGACTTTAGGGGTTAATAATTTTATTACAGTGGCGGCGGTGTAGGTGGGGGCAGGATAGGGGTTAATACATTTATTATAGGTGGCGACGGTATAGGGGGGGCAGGATAGGGGTTAATAGGTATCATGTAGGTGGCGGCGGGGTCTAGGAGCGGCGGTTTAGGGGTTAATACATATATTATAGTTGCGGCGGGGTCTGGGAGCGGCGCTTTAGGGGTTAATACATATATTATAGTTGCGGCGGGGTCAGGGAGCGGCAGTTTAGGGGTTAACATGTTTATTATACTGAAATGAGAAAACTAGTCCCAGGTATAAAGTCACATTCAATAGGATAATAGCACTCAAAGCCAGGACATCAGTGGTGAGTAGTAGAAACCACATAGAACAAGGCTGTAACAGTGGCACAACACACCCCCCTCAAACAGGAACTATAATTCATGTAAGCCCCAGTCCTTTCAGGCATCCACTATTGCGGAATAGGGTGAAATTCAAAACTCACCCTTCTGCCTTGAGGATTCGCTAAGGTCCGTGTCTGGTCAGTAAGGACTTCTTCAGAGGCGTGCTCCTAAATGGGGACAAACAACGGCTAAGCTGCCGGTTCCCCTGCAAGGATTAGCTTCTCTCCGTTTCTCCTACAGTGCCAGACTTCCGGATCTCCGTAGCGTAACGTGTGATGTCATCGGGGGCCTGTGAAGCCGGGGGTGTGTCGCAGTCAGCCAATCAGATTCCTGGAAACTCGAAAATCACTGATCCACTTGGTTTAGCTTGAGTGTGAGAAACATAAGGAAAACTGCTGCCAATTGAGGGACTCCTTGTAATCCCAAAATGAACAAAAGTAGAAAAGATGAGGCTGTAGTCGTTCCTGATGTGAATAAAAGTCCAATCTTTATTTCTCAATTAAAACATCACAGCAAAGGGTAAGAAGGTGCAGGCTGGTTGACTAGTTTCGGCAAAGTGCCGTAATCATAATCCTGCAGCCACTTAAAATTGTGCATATTTAAAGGGGTTTCCAAACACAGTGATTGGTCAATGTTGGTGGGAGTGTAAATCTACTCCCTCACATATTAACCTCTTACTAACAATTATCTAACCTATTCAGAAATTTGACCTTATTTACATAGTGTGAGGCCTTAGGATATATTAATCACAAATAATCAATTCGTTATTGCAGTCTCAAAAATATATATATATATGTATGTATCTTGTGCATATATTAAAAGATATACAGCACATTTTCACATTTTCACAACTGTATCATAGATAGTAATAATATGATATAAACATGTATGTACATATTTATAGAGAGTATATAACATGGGTATGTAAGAAATCTATATTCATGCTAGTATAGTCGTACATAAATGCATACATAGATATGACAATAGTAGGATAACTACAATATGCTATTTGAATAATTAAATACATACAATAATAGGCACATTTCCAAGAGATATATTCCAAACCTATTTTCCTTTTGTACTTGACTTTTTGGAATGCTTAGACCCTAATCTGATCTAGTTCAAGACTCAAAACAAGTAGTCAATAGGCTAAATATTCCTTTATTTTGGCTATGGAATTAAACTCATGTAATGTGCTTATAGTATGTTATACAAATTATATGGGACTATGCCCAAAATCAATAGACACATGTGTGTATAAACAAAGTTACTAATGTATGCTTAAGAGCTGTGCATAAGTGTATATCCCTAAATACTAAGATATGTAAAAAATGGCCCAAAGCAGAATTCCCTCTTATTTTGACAAAAGGTAAATCAGTGTAAACTGCTAACATGGACCTAGATTTGGAGTTTGGCGGTAGAAGGGCTGTTAACGCTCCGTGGGCTTTTTTCTGGCCGCACCATAAAATTAACTCTGGTATCGAGAGTTCAAACAAATGCTGCGTTAGGCTCCAAAAAAGGAGCGTAGAGCATTTTTACCGCAAATGCAACTCTCGATACCAGAGTTGCTTACGGACGCGGCCAGCCTCAAAAACGTGCTCGTGCACGATTCTCCCATAGGAAACAATGGGGCTGTTTGAGCTGAAAAAAAACCTAACACCTGCAAAAAAGCAGCGTTCAGCTCCTAACGCAGCCCCATTGTTTCCTATGGGGAAACACTTCCTACGTCTGCACCTAACACTCTAACATGTACCCCGAGTCTAAACACCCCTAACCTTGCACTTATTAACCCCTAATCTGCCGCTCCCGCTATCGCTGACCCCTGCATATTTTTTTAACCCCTAATCTGCCGCTCCGTAAACCGCCGCAACCTACGTTATCCCTATGTACCCCTAATCTGCTGCCCCTAACACCGCCGACCCCTAGATTATATTTATTAACCCCTAATCTGCCCCCCACAACGTCGCCGACACCTGCCTACACTTATTAACCCCTAATCTGCCGAGCGGACCGCACCGCTACTATAATAAAGTTATTAACCCCTAACCCGCCTCACTAACCCTATCATAAATAGTATTAACCCCTAATCTGCCCTCCCTAACATCGCCGACACCTAACTTCAATTATTAACCCCTAATCTGACGACCGGAGCTCACCGCTACTATAATAAATGGATTAACCCCTAAAGCTAAGTCTAACCCTAACACTAACACCCCCCTAATTTAAATATAATTTACATCTAACTAAATAAATTAACTCTTATTAAATTAATTATTCCTATTTAAAGCTAAATACTTACCTGTAAAATAAATCCTAATATAGCTACAATATAAATTATAATTATATTGTAGCTATTTTAGGATTAATATTTATTTTACAGGCAACTTGGTAATTATTTTAACCAGGTACAATAGCTATTTAATAGTTACCTAGTTAAAATAATAACAAATTTACCTGTAAAATAAATCCTAACCTAAGATATAATTAAACCTAACACTACCCTATCAATAAATTAATTAAATAAACTACCTACAATTACCTACAATTAACCTAACACTACACTATCAATAAATTAATTAAATACAATTGCTACAAAGAAATACAATTAAATAAACTAGCTAAAGTACAAAAAATAAAAAAGAACTAAGTTACAAAAAATAAAAAAATATTTACAAACATAAGAAAAATATTACAACAATTTTAAACTAATTACACCTACTCTAAGCCCCCTAATAAAATAACAAAGACCCCCAAAATAAAAAATTCCCTACCCTATTCTAAATTAAAAAAGTTAAAAGCTCTTTTACCTTACCAGCCCTGAACAGGGCCCTTTGCGGGGCATGCCCCAAGAAATTCAGCTCTTTTGCCTGTAAAAAAAAACATACAATACCCCCCCCAACATTACAACCCACCACCCACATACCCCTAATCTAACCCAAACCCCCCTTAAATAAACCTAACACTAAGCCCCTGAAGATCTTCCTACCTTGTCTTCACCATCCAGGTTCACCGATCCGTCCTGAAGAGCTCCTCCGATGTCCTGATCCAAGCCCAAGCGGGGGGCTGAAGAGGTCCATGATCCGGTCAAAGTCTTCATCCAAGCGGGGCAGAAGAGGATCTTCCATCTGATTGAAGTCTTCATCCAGGCGGCATCTTCTATGGTCTTCCATCCGGAGCGAAGCGGCAGGATCCTGAAGACCTCCAGCGCGGAACATCCATCCGGCCCGACGACTGAACGACGAATGACTGTTCCTTTAAGGGACGTCATCCAAGATGGCGTCCCTCGAATTCCGATTGGCTGATAGGATTCTATCAGCCAATCGGAATTAAGGTAGGAATTTTCTGATTGGCTGATGGAATCAGCCAATCAGAATCAAGTTCAATCCGATTGGCTGATCCAATCAGCCAATCAGATTGAGCTCGCATTCTATTGGCTGTTCCGATCAGATGTTAGGGGGGTGTTAGTGTTAGACTTAGCTTTAGGGGTTAATCCATTTATTATAGTAGCGATGAGCTCCGGTCGTCAGATTAGGGGTTAATAATTGAAGTTAGGTGTCGGCGATGTTAGGGAGGGCAGATTAGGGGTTAATACTATTTATGATAGGGTTAGTGAGGCGGGTTAGGGGTTAATAACTTTATTATAGTAGCGGTGCGGTCCGCTCGGCAGATTAGGGGTTAATAAGTGTAGGCAGGTGTCGGCGACGTTGAGGGGGGCAGATTAGGGGTTAATAAATATAATATAGGGGTCGGCGGTGTTAGGGGCAGCAGATTAGGGGTACATAGGGATAACGTAGGTGGCGGCGCTTTGCGGTCGGAAGATTAGGGGTTAATTATTTTAAGTAGCTGGCGGCGACGTTGTGGGGGGCAGGTTAGGGGTTAATAAATGTAATACAGGGGTCGGCGGGGTTAGGGGCAGCAGATTAGGGGTACATAAGTATAATGTAGGTGGCGGTCGGCAGATTAGGGGTTAAAAAATTTTAATCGAGTGGCGGCGATGTGGGGGGGAGCTCGGTTTAGGGGTACATAGGTAGTTTATGGGTGTTAGTGTACTTTAGGGTACAGTAGTTAAGAGCTTTATGAACCGGCGTTAGCCCAGAAAGCTCTTAACTCCTGCTTTTTTCCTGCGGCTGGAGTTTTGTCGTTAGAGCTCTAACGCTCACTTCAGAAACGACTCTAAATACCGGCGTTAGAAAGATCCCATTGAAAAGATAGGATATGCAATTGACGTAAGGGGATCTGCGGTATGGAAAAGTCGCGGCTGAAAAGTGAGCGTTAGACCCTTTAATCACTGACTCCAAATACCAGCGGGCGGCCAAAACCAGCGTTAGGAGCCTCTAACGCTGGTTTTCACGGCTAACGCCAAACTCCAAATCTATGCCATGGTATGGTGACCACCAAAAAATGGTGTTAACTGGTTGGATACCAACCCAGCATGCAAAACAATACGCAAAGGGTACCAGTGTGGCACCTGTGGGACAAGGAATAGGCCCACAAAACAAATCACAGTATCAAGAACCATGTATCAATGCCAGTGGTTGATGAGATCAAACTCAGAATTGAAGCCCCTTGGTACCTGGGTTTGAAGTTTAAAAATCCAAAAGGCTTCTTGTCTGGCTAGAATCTCCTCTTTATTCCCACCTCTGAATGGTTGCTTAACCTGTTCAATTGCCCTCCAATTAAATGCTCTAACATCTCCTCCATGTACCTCAATGAAATGTCTTGACAGGGCCGAGACTGTTTTCTCATTTTTGATGTAACCCAGGTGCTCTCGTACTCTCGTACGGACATCCCTGGTAGTCATGCCCACATTCAATGAGGTACACAACGAAATGAGTAGAGCATCTAATACATCCTTTAGTCTCGAATGTTTCATTAGTGACATGAGAATAGAAGTTTCTTCCCTCTACTATGTAGTCACATGCCTTACATCTGCCATTGCTACGTTTGTATGTGCCATTTACGGCCAACCATGTAGCTGATACTTCCTTTTGTGGTAAAAGGGAAGGGGACAAGATATTACCTAAGGTTACACCTCTGGAATAAACACATTTAAAACCTTTTTCCACAGTTCTTTTTAAAGCCTTGTCTCCACGCAGTATTGGGAAGTATTTTCTTATGATATTACAAACTTCATTATATTCTGATGAATATTGTGTAATAAAAAGAGTTCTATTGTCATCCCCTTTATTTGGCCTAAGTGTAAGAGTATCCTGTCTATCCACGCTACCCACTTCCTTAGCCACATTATTGACCATGCTGGGCTGGTATCCCCTCTCAATCAGTCTGTCTACCAATCACTGTGTTTGGAAACCCCTTTAAATATGCACAATTTTAAGTGGCTGCAGGATTATGATTACGGCACTCTGCCGAAACTAGTCAACCAGCCTGCACATTCTTACCCTTTGCTGTGATGTTTTAATTGAGAAATAAAGATTGGACTTTTATTCACATCAGGAACGACTACTGCCTCATCTTTTCTACTCATGTTTATTATAGCTTGCGGTGGGCTCCGGGAGCGGCGGTTTATGTGGGAATAACTTTATTTAGTTGCGGCGGTGTAGGGGGGGCAGATTAGGGGTGTTTAGACTCAGGGTACATGTTAGGGTGTTAGGTGCAGACGTTTCCCATAGGAATCAATGGGATATCTGGCAGCAGCGAACCTGAACTTTCGCTATGGTCAGACTCCCATTGATTCCTATGGGATCCGCCACCTCTAGGGCGGCGGTTTGAAAACCAGGTACGCTGGGCCGGAAAAGTGCCGAGCGTACCTGCTAGTTTTTTGATAACTAGCAAAAGTAGTCAGATTGTGCCGCACTTGTGTGCGGAACATCTGGAGTGACGTAAGAATCGATCTGTGTCGGACTTAGTCCAGCGGATCAAAGCTTACGTCACTAAATTCTACTTTTGCCGGTATCTAGCCTTTGATAACTAAGGCGAATCAGCCTCGCCACAAATACGCTGCGGAATTCCAGCGTATTTGAGGTTGACGGCTTGATAACTACCCCCCTACATCTTCTCAGAGAGTAAGCGGTGGCTTATATCACACAAATTACATCTTCATACCATTGCCAGCTCTGAGTTTGAATACCGGTGTACACCAATCACAGCTAATGGAAGTATATTGCAAAAATGTTTCTATTTAAAATTGAAATGAACCCATGCATATTTCGACTTTGACCTTACTATTAGTGAACCTCCACATGCTGAAGACGGTGGCACTTCATGAATTTTTGTTGACAAATTCATTCTTGTGCAACAGCCACAGGCTAAAATATGTGAAAATCCAGATATTTGACTGCGTTCTTCCACATTCTGAGGTTCACAAAACCTCTGAAAGCACATCTCTACTTTCTATCCCTTTCAATATTGCTTCTATTTTTTGCTTTCATATTACAAGTTCAAGCACTCAAGCGATAAAGTGTGCTAACATCTGCATGTTGGATAACAGAGGTGCGCTAAATCCCTCACATAATAAACTTCCATAGAAGACTTCTATGGGGTGCGAGGAAAAATCTCTCAAGAGCTAAGCCTATGGTGTGCTATGCTAAACCGATATTGCTCAAGTAGTACAGTTCTTCATGTAGTTCTAAGCTATACTATTAATAATATTGGTTTACTTAAAGGGATAAAATGGTAAAAAATAAATGTGCATGGGTGCTTTTCAATTTAAAATATAAGCATTTTTGCAATATGCTTCCTATAGCAAAAATGCTTCTAGTAAAAGTTATATTTCTTCAGCATACGCACATTTCCTGTGAAGGGCTGTGCACTAGTAGTCAAACACCTCACCTTCTCAGAGTGTGGGCAGTGGTGTGTATTGTCCTTCTGAAGACGTCATTTGTGTCATACAAGCCACTGGTGACTCTGTAAGAAGGTGTAGTGTTTGAATACTGGTGCTTGTGCCCTCATAGGATTTGTGCGTATGGCGCAGAAAACCAGTAATAGCTTTTAATAGCAGCGTTTTTGATAATAGAAGTATACAGCAAAAATGTTTCTATTGCACGTTGAAATGCACCTATGCACATTTAATGTTTTACTTTTCTATCCCTTTAACCCCTTCACCCAAAAGGACGCATATATACATCTCACAGTACTTTGCCTATTGTACTGGAAGACGTATATATACATCCTAGCTTTAGGAAGCTCTAGCACTCTCGGCTGTTAAGTTACAGCTGAGAGAAGGAGCTCCTGAAGCTCCAGGCATCTGCCGCATATGGAGCGGGAGCGTGACTGGTGCTCCGCCTCCATATGAGGGCAGATGCCTGATTGTTACAGACGGTAATACTGTGTGTGTCATCATCTGTACCGATCTTCTGTTGGTGCCGGCGGGAGGTGGGTGGCGGGTGGTTGGCGGTGGGTGGCCAAGCAGGGGAGGAGGGAGGGAGAGGGAGGGAGTGGGAGGGCCCTACGCTACAAAAAATATAAAAAATAAAGGGACAGGGCGTATGGGGCAGCTACATTGCAGAAAAGGGGATATAGGGGTGTGGGAGACCCTAACTAAAGATTGGTTTGGGGAGGAGGTGGGGGACACTTCGCTACAGAAAATATTTAAAAAATAGTAAAAAATAAAACTTTTTTTTTCAAATAAAGAAGTATATAGTTACTGGCAGACAGCTGCCAGTACCTAAGATGGTGGTTAATAGTTAGAGGGAGGAGGTTTAGAGAGCTGCTTGGGGGCGACCCTACACTGCAGAAAATGTTAAAAATAATAAAAAATATTTATTTAGAAAAAAAAAAAGCCTTATATTTTCATACTGGCAGACTGTCTGCCAGTACCTAAGATGGGGGTTACCAGTGAGGGGTGAAGAAGGGAAGAGAGCTGTTTGGGAGGGATCAGGTAGGGATTAGGGGGTGGGAAGTCTCAGGTGGGAGGCTAATCTCTACCTTTTAAGATACCTAATTAACCCCTTCACTGCCAGGAACAATAGAAGTTGGGTGCGCAGCTGCAGTTAGCGGCCTTCTAATTACCAAAAAACAATGACAAAGCCATATATGTCTGATATTTCTGAACAAAGAGGAACTTTTAAAAACATTTGTGCCCTGATTGCACAAGCAGTATGTAAATAATTTCTGTGAGAAACCCAAAGTTTGTGAAAAAAGTACCAATTTGTTTTATTTGATTGCATTTTGCGGTGAAATGGTGGCATGAAATATACCAAAATGGGCCAAGATCAATACTTTGGGTTGTCTACTTAAATTTAAATATATATATATACAGGGAGTGCAGAATTATTAGGCAAGTTGTATTTTTGAGGATTAATTTTATTATTGAACAACAACCATGTTCTCAATGAACCCAAAAAACTAATTAATATCAAAGCTGAATAGTTTTGGAAGTAGTTTTTAGTTTGTTTTTAGTTATAGCTATTTTAGGGGGATATCTGTGTGTGCAGGTGACTATTACTGTGCATAATTATTAGGCAACTTAACAAAAAACAAATATATACCCATTTCAATTATTTATTTTTACCAGTAAAACCAATATAACATCTCAACATTCACAAATATACATTTCTGACATTCAAAAACAAAACAAAAACAAATCAGTGACCAATATAGCCACCTTTCTTTGCAAGGACACTCAAAAGCCTGCCATCCATGGATTCTGTCAGTGTTTTGATCTGTTCACCATCAACATTGCGTGCAGCAGCAACCACAGCCTCCCAGACACTGTTCAGAGAGGTGTACTGTTTTCCCTCCTTGTAAATCTCACATTTGATGATGGACCACAGGTTCTCAATGGGGTTCAGATCAGGTGAACAAGGAGGCCATGTCATTAGATTTTCTTCTTTTATACCCTTTCTTGCCAGCCACGCTGTGAAGTACTTGGACGTGTGTGATGGAGCATTGTCCTGCATGAAAATCATGTTTTTCTTGAAGGATGCAGGCTTCTTCCTGTACCACTGCTTGAAGAAGGTGTCTTCCAGAAACTGGCAGTAGGACTGGGAGTTGAGCTTGACTCCATCCTCAACCCGAAAAGGCCCCACAAGCTCATCTTTGATGATACCAGCCCAAACCAGTACTCCACCTCCACCTTTCTGGCGGGAGTCGGACTGGAGCTCTCTGTCCTTTACCAATCCAGCCACGGGCCCATCCATCTGGCCCATCAAGACTCACTCTCATTTCATCAGTCCATAAAACCTTAGAAAAATCAGTCTTGAGATATTTCTTGGCCCAGTCTTGAAGTTTCAACTTTTGTGTCTTGTTCAGTGGTGGTCGTCTTTCAGCCTTTCTTACCTTGGCCATGTCTCTGAGTATTGCACACCTTGTGCTTTTGGGCACTCCAGTGATGTTGCAGCTCTGAAATATGGCCAAACTGGTGGCAAGTGGCATCTTGGCAGCTGCACGCTTGACTTTTC
>NC_069506.1:328815793-328923293 GCF_027579735.1 Bombina bombina | reverse complement strand
TTGTAAAACCAATAATCCTGTGACAGAGAGGAAAAAAAAAGTTTTGTTTTTATGTCTGTTGGGGATGTCAAGAGGTTAGATTTATATATGTTTTTTAGGTTTAAGATGAGATAATGCTCAAAATTAATTGAGGCACATGTCACCTATATTTACTAAAGTTCAACAACTCTCACACAAACAAATCTCATCAGTGCAAATGATGGCAGTGGTTGTATATGTCCATAGCTCATTTAACCCCTGTCCACAATGTTGAAAAACAGCTTTTAACTTTTAGTTAAGCTCATAAATGTGAGGGTCCTTTCATTGTTTGAACTGTATGTAAGACCATGCATTTACATTGTAAAGAAATGACCACCTCTATGAGCTTATCTTATACTGTTTTATTAGACCTTAGGACTTTGAAAAGCATCATACTGGTTATGCTTAGTGTTCAAACAATATGTTAAGAGATATCTAGCTTTGCAGCTGTTTACCTGGAGGTTCCTCTGATACAAACGACTCTCCCACTCACCGGATCAAATGATGACGGTCCCACAATCTGCGGGAGGGAGTAGATGTGTTCCGTGTGGCTGGTTAGTTGTACGGCTATTCATCCCGATATGGCTTTAGCTCAGGCTTCTCTTTCACTTAACGAACCAAGCGGTCTCTATCCCACACTTCGCGGGAGGAAGTAAATGCGGTTATTATGGTTGGTTAACGGCAATGTTAGTTACCTGGATGCTTCTCCGTCTCAGTCGGCTCTCCTACTCACCGGTTTGAACATTACCGGTCCCACAGTCTGCGGGAGGATGTACAGTTCCTCTGAGCTTCTCTAGCCTTCACGCTCCACAAGTGCTCTTCCGGTTAGACACACTGGTTTCTAATGTATCAGTTATTGTGTTTCCTTCAGGAATTGTAACCAGATTAGTGTTTCAAATGTAGCTGCTAGAGTCCTATTGAAAATCAAAGGGGTTAAACAGCTTAGTTAGATTGTAATTCCTCAATACAGCGATTTTTCCTACGCTGTTAATCCAAACAAACTTTCCAAAAAGGTTTAAGGAATTACACATAGCACCAAATTGGAATAAAAAATATCAAAAATTTATTGTAACAATTTTAATAACTGCAAACAAGTTTCTTCATTTTCTGGCACACACTAGCAAATTGCATACAACCTCAGCACACAGGTGCTGCCTTCGACGCGTTTCCTGCTTAGAACAAGCACTTGCTGAGGTTCTATGCAATTTGCTAGTGTGTCCCAGAAAATGAAGAAACTTGTTTGCAGTTTTTAAAATGTTACAATAAATTTTTGATATTTTTTATTCCAATGTGGTGCTACGTGTAATTCCTTAAACCTTTTTGGAAAGTTACCTATATTTACTATAATTAGTAGGTGTAATATTAGTAGGTGTATATATATATTTATTCGAAGTGCCCCAGTACATGATGTATCACACAGTAAACCAAAAAAAGCTTGCCCAATGGCCCCTGATGCCCTTGTTACCGCGCGAGCCTTCAGGCTCACTGGAAACAGCAGTTATGAAGCAGCGGTCTTAATACCACTGCTCCTTAACTGGTCCACTGCCTCTGAGGCTGCAGTCTGCAATCGACCCAATCGGGTAGATTGACACCCCCTGCTAGTGGCCGATTGGCTGCAAATAGGCAGGGGGCGACCCCTTAGTGAAGCATTCGGGAGTTTGACTTTTTTTTTTAGCCAGTTTGCTAAGAAATCTGGTGGTGATAGGCAGCAATTCTGTCCTTTTATTACCAAATAGAAAAGAGCAGCACAACAGATATAAAGGTGCAAATCTGTCAGAGACTCCACACAAAGTCCCAAGTACAAGAATCAAAGTCCATAAAGACATGACTAAGGACTAGAGGTCCAAAACATTGTCTTTTTTGCTGAATTTTGGAGTGGTGAGTGCTGCTGCCTTTATGGACTTTGTACTTTTATTACTACCTGTCAAATGTTGTTCTCTTTTAAGCCTGGGACTTTTGGGTTTTCTACTGCCATAACCTTGCTGACAGATGAACCTCCAATTTGGGAGCACAACTTTATTCCAAGGAATAGTGAAGTGCTTAATATTTGGAAATCTTTTGTAAATGCTCTTAGTATAATTAATGATGATCCTCATCACACTTTATCTGGTCAATCTGCCTTTACGCTTGAGCTTTACAACGGTAAGAAAGCACATAGAGGACTATATTTGTGATTTTCGTTGCAATTCCAGTTATACAAACTGCACTGCGTCAGCTCTTTTTAATCAAGTTTGTCTGAGCCTTTCTGTACATCTTAAAAGTGATGCAGCATTACTATATATGATGGACATTGGCTACCCCAACTGGGTAGCTCAGCCAAGAGGGTCCTTCCTGTCCCTGGAACTTGTAGCTACAGAGTGAAAAGTGATTAAATCCGTAACCCGCCCAAATAACCAGACAGAACCAGTATTCAGGTGGAACATGAACATACTTTATTGTGAAAATACACACACTTGTATACACCCAGCTCATCTTGATAAGGGTCTTATCTGACCCCCAGATCTCCTGCCATTCCTGCCCCTCCAGACAGGCTGGCGCCCCCCATAGTGTCCATAGTCTCATAGAGTCCCAAGTGCTATAGAGGTGGTGGATTTGGGGTGATCCCGCGGGCACTTCCAGGATGTCTTTGGAAAGCCCTCGGACCCCAGATGCCACAGTCCAAAAAGCGACAGGATTTGACGCTGGGGCCAGAGAATCAGCTGGTCAAATGTACACCGAGTAAGCAAGGGGGAGTAGGGTTGTGGAGGTGTGGTCCGAAACCCCAAGGATCTCCCTTCCAGTAATCACCCCACCTCATGCCCTCCCTAGGGGGTACCAAACCCCAAAAGAATAGAGCTCTGGGACAAAGGGCCGGTGGAGTGGTCAGCTCTTCCGTGAGGAGGTACAAACATTAAAACAAGAAACAGGAAGAGTCTGGGAGATCCCGTAAGCCCTGAAAAGGCCAAAACTGGTGTAAAAAGTAGTGAGCCAGGTAATAGGGAGCTAGGAGTAGCCTTGGCAGCCTTGTATACCTGACAGTGCTAGATTCACACACAGGTCAACCTGGGGCTGTCTGGGGAGCTATTCCAACTCAGTTTGCAGTGAAAGTCCATCAGCATTCCCATTGCTCTTTCCCGGACGGTTTTGGAAAGTGAAGTTGAAGGGCTGCAAAGCTAAACTCCATCCCAACAGGCGTCCATTGTCCACAGAGTCTCTGTTGAGCCACACCAAGGGGTTGTGGTCCAGTTATTCTTTCTCCAACACCATGTAGCCTACTTCTAGTGGCAATAGCTTCCTACTGATATAGACAACGGGGTGCTCATGGCCCTCCTCATCCACCAGGCTCAGCACTGCTCCCAATTCAAACATGAAGGCATCTGTATGGACACAAAAACGTTTGGATGGGTCAGGAGCGGCCAGGATAGGGGCACCACAGGACCTGTTGGGGCAAATGTTTGTAGGTCAGGTCAGTCAAGGATTTGGCCAGGACACTGTAGTTGGGGACAAACTTGTGGTAGTACCCTGCAGTCCCTAGGAAAGCTAAGGCCTGAGTCTTGGTTTTGGGGGTTGGCCAGTTTGTGACTGCCTCAATTCTGTCCGGCTCAGGCCGCAGCTTCTCACAGCCTACTCGGTACCCAAGGTACTGGACCTCCGAGGACCCTCTCATACATTTGTCTGGCTTAAGCATCAGATCTGCAGCCTTGATGCAGTCCAGAGCGATGCCTAGATGGAAATGGCTTTGCCAGGTATCACTGAAGACCGCAATGTTGTACATGTATGCACAGGCATAATCCTGGAGGCCATCAAGAAGGCGGTCAAGCATCCTTTGGAAGGTTGCCAGAGCATTTTTTTATCCCAAATGGCATGACCTTAAACTGGTATAGGCCGAATGGGATGATGAATGATGACTTTTGAAGGGATTCCGGGTCCAGGGGGATTTGTTAGTACCACTTGCAGAGGTCTAGGGTGGTCAAGAAGTTGCCATGGGCGATGCGGTCTAGTAGGTCATCTACCCGGGGCATAGGGTAGGCATCAGTTGTAGTTCTGTCATTGAGCCTATGGTAGTCTATGCAGAACCAGGTGGTAATAGTACCACCGGGGATGCCCAGGGACTGTTGGATAGCTCAATAACGCCTGTGTCCAGCATCTCCCTGAGCTCACTGTGCATATTTTCTCTAACTGAATCGGGGACCCAGTACACTGGATGCTGCAGGGGTGTCTGTCCCGGGGTCTCCACTCGGTGCACCGCTACTGTGGTATACTCGGGCTCAGTGGAGAACATGTCCTGTAGGCTCTCTAGCACCTGTCTGACTTTCTCCCTCTGCCTAGTCCCTAGTCTCTCGTCTAGCTGCATGTCACCTATGCCTGTGAGTGCCATATTCGGCCCAGGTAGATCTGGCATGGGGAAATTTTCTGAGTCCTCCATAGCCGGAGCATATATGGTGGCTACTTCCTCTGGCCTCTCCTGGTATGCCTTCAGCATGTTCACATAAAAGGTCTGCCGGACCCGGTCATCTGAGCATTTGGTTACCAGATAGTTTGTGTCACATAGCTGCTCTACTACTCGATAGGGTCCTTGCCAGGAAGCTGGTAGCTTGTCCGTCTTGACAGGCTTCAGGGCCAGGACCTTCTGCCCTATGTATAGGGTCTGGTTACGAGCATTCCTTTCGTACCACCGCTTCTGCCTACCTTGGGTGACCTGAAGGTTCTCTTGCACCCTCTCATTGAGGTCCTTCAGTTAAAGCCTCCATAGCTGCAGGGTGAGCTCAGTAGTGAACTGGGTTCCTTGATCTTAGATCACCTCCCGGGGGAAACCCACCCTGGCAAATATCGGGAGCAGCACATCAGACTCTGTCTCGGCCTGGATATTGGACAAGGGGATTGCCTCCGGGTATCAGGTGCTATAATCTATCACTGTCAGTAAATATTTTTTCCCGGAGGGGCTAAGATGGGGCAAGGGACCAACAATGTCTACAGCTACTCTGCTGAAGGGTTCGTCAATGATGGGGAGGGAGTGCAGGGAGGCTTTGGAGTGGTCCCCTATCTTGCCTACTCTCTGGCAAACGTTGCAGGTCCGGCAGTACTGCCTGACATCCCCTGTAACCCCTGACCAAAAGAAGGTCTGAGTCAGTCAGTGGCAGGTCCTAGTGATTCCTAGATGATCTGCCAGGGGAATGTCATGCCCTATACACATATTACGGAGCAGGTCATACCAATACTTTTTTGGTACCACCAGCTGATGCTTGGGCATCTGCCTGCCTCCCCCAGGATGGTAACCCTGTATAGGAGCTCTCCCGCCCATTCAAAACAGTCTCCTCCTAGGCCCCCCTGAATCAGTCCCTGCCCAGGCACGGTATGGAGCTAAGGTCTTGTCTCTCAATGTCTCCTGGGTGAAGTCGGTGGGGGATGCCCAGGAAAGCTGGTCAGTGATCAGGTTAGGAGTTGGAGTGTAGTTGCTTACCTAGGTCCCTAGATCATGTGCGGTGGCCTGCCATCTGGCTTGTTGGTGGGTGGTGACTGGGCAAGCATCTGTGGGGCTGTCCCCTACAAAGGAGGAAGCAAGGTGCCCCAGGTCATTTCCCAGCAAGACCAGGTGAACCTGTGCTGTAGGGATCCAGAGCACCTTAACCCCAGCCACACGAACTGTAAGGGAATTCCGTGTCCGGCCTGAATTGGTGACCATGTGTGGCTGGACAAGGTTAACAGTTGCCCTGCTGTCTCATAGTCTCTGTGCCTGCTGTCAGTTGATCCATACGACCTGGCGGTGGTTCAGGCAATTGTCGCCTGCCGCATCTTGTACGGGGTCCACCTAATGCAAAAACCAACCTCTTCTTTGCCCATTTGGCATAAACAGCTGGGCGCTCTGATTCTGAGCAGTGGGTGGTGGGCCTGTAGCCCCCAGCAGGTGCTCTGGTCCATTGAGCAAGAGGGTATTCCTTGCTTTTTACACCGCCGAACAGTGGGCTCTGAGATTCCCCATCTGATTACACCTGTAGCACCTCCGGAGTGAACTGGGCCCGGAGGGGTGGAGGGGTGCCTGCTGGGTTTGGGGGTACTGGGGAGTCACCAGTAAGTGAGCAGAGGCTGGGGTAGAGTGACTCACTGAGCGAGGCTTAGGCTGTACCTGATGCTGAGCATCCAGAAACTGATCGTCCAGAACAGTAGCTTGGTCGTCTGTCTCGGGCTTCTGGTCCCTGACCCACTCTCATACCTCCGGCGGGTAGTACTCATAGAAATGCTTGAGGAGAAAGAGCTGGGTGACTTAGGCCAGGGTGGTAACATGGAAGCCTGTGAACCAATAGTCTAAGGAGCGAGTGAACCCACTCCATGAAAGGCTGCCCCTCTTGTCCCACTCTTGTGAGAGTGATAGCATACTGGGCTAAGATGCGCTCCTTTACAAGGTCATAATTATTTCTGTCCACCGAGGGAACAGTGTGGAAGGACTCTAGGGCTCGCCCTGATAGTTTTCCAATCAGGAGGGTGACTCGGTCGGCACTGGTAATGCTCTGTAGTTCACACTGCATCTCGAACACTTGGAGGTATCTGTCTATCTCCTCGTCTCCATCTTTAAAGGCATGGAATGCCTCATGTGGTAGTTTCTTTGCAGGGGAGGAGGCTCTAGAGTGACCGGCATGACTCCCCCATGGACCTCCAACATTCTGAGGTGGATGGGCATCAGAGATTATCCAAGTGATAACTTCTTCTGGTGGGGTGGTCCCATAGAGTTCCAGTCGCCATTGGATCTTCCTCTGGATTTCAGACATTGATGTCCCCCCAGTTGATATCTTGCTGGGCCGATCACTGCTCCGACTGCTGCCGGGCTCACTAGCCGGCTCGCTGGCTATATCTCCTTCCATCAGTTTGGTGATGATCGCTGCCTTTGACATGTTGTCGGTAGTTTGCCCACGAGCTTCCAAGAAGTCTTAGAGAGTACTCCTAAACCCAGAGTACTGCTGCTCCATCTGAATAGAGCTTCAGTCAGTGGTTTAGATGTTCCAGGTAGACGGAAGCATCCCACCCTTACCAGCCAGTTGTGAAGAATGCCGGCTACCCCGATTGGGTAGCTTCATCAAGAGGGTCCTTCCTGTCCCTGGAACTTGTAGCTATAGAGAAGAGAAAAGTGATTATAGCCGGAACCCACCCAAATAACTAGACAGAACCAGTATTCAGGTGGAACATGAACATACTTTATTGTGAAAACTCACACACTTATATACACCCAGCTTATCTTGATAAGGGTCTTATCTGACCCCCCAGATCTTCCGACATTCCCACCCCTCCAGACAGGCTGGTGCCCCCATAGTGTCCATGGTCTCATAGAGTGCAAGTGCTATAGTGGTGGTGGTTTTTGAGTGATCCCGGGGGAGCAGTTGCCCTTTCAGGGTGTTTTTGGAAAGCCCTTGGTCCCCAGATGCCACAGTCCAAAAAGTGACAGGATCCGTTGCTGGGGTCCAGAGCGGCAGATGATAAAATGTACACCGGGTAAGCCAAGGGGAATAGATTTGTTGAGGGGGGTCCAAAACCCCAAGGTGAGCTCCCTTCTGGCAATCACCCCACCTATTACACTCCCTGGTGGGTTCTAAACCCCAAAAGAGTGGAGCTCTGGGGCAAATGTTGGAGAAACCTGGGGTAAATGTTAGTTGGTATCCGGGGTGATGTGGCTGGCCAGTAGTTCCAGGAGCCAGACAGAAAGGGGTTAGGCGGTCAGCGATCAGCTCTTCCATGAGGAGAAACAAATAGTAAAACAAGAAACAGGAAGAGTCTGGGAGATCCTGTAACCCCTACAAAGGCCAAAACTGTTGTCAAAAGGAGTGAGCCAGGTAGTAGAGGGGTTGGGATAGCCTTGGCAGCCTGGTAGTCATGACACTATAAAAAGCTGACAAGAAAATATCACCTGAACATCTCTATGTATAAAATATATATTACTTCAAAATGTCTTCAGCTCTCAAGAGTAAGTGCTGATTTCATTCTTAGGGAATTTTACCTTCAGCCATAATGATATTTGTGGATAATCCACCTTATTCTCTCTATGTAGCTGTAAAATCAATTGCTTTGGCTCTGTAAATCTAAGTATATACTAGAAAAATGTATTTTATGTATGTATATATATATATATATATATATATATATATATATATCCATGTATAGTAATAAGTATATACTACTTGTAATGCTATAGTAGCTAATATTAGGAGTAAAGAAAAATTTTGATTACATTCAAACTTAAGAAAAGATACTCCTTCTACTAGCTGGCTTATTTGTCAGTCATAGTAGAATAAAAATCTAATGCATTATAATCAATCAGAATATGCCTGTCTGACAATTATATTGAACAATTCTGTTGCTGATTAGCTTCTTAAACTCAAGCATTCAGTCAATGTGACAGTCGGTATTCACTTTTATGCTTGTTGGCACTTCAATATGTCGAAATGTGCCCAGACTGTTTTAATTATTATACTTTTGTATATTGTCCAATAAACAGTCTCTTTAGGTTTGTTCAGTCTCTCAGGTCACAGTGCAAAGACAAATAGCTTTTGTATCCACTTCAAGCTCCACCCTTCTCAGAAGGATGAGCCCCGCCAATTACAAAGACTTTTATAACCCCTTCCTTCAAATTAAAATTGAAAAAATTAAGGTCCACTTCATTAAGATGGACCCCATCCCTAAAAAAGAGACAACATCTGGACTCTCCTTTGAACTCCAAATGTGGAATAGAACCCCCCCTTTTTGTCTCACAAAGCATTCAATACCCTGCTAATCTGTTTGTGGGAGGCGTCCAATTTTATGCTATTCCATGCCGCCATTCAAACTATTCAAGGCTCAATTTCAGAACAAACTACTCTCAATTGTGGAAATACCCCCAACAACCTCTCCACATCTCCTTTCATCTTATTTACTTGGTTCTTTTGAGTCATGTAACCGAAGTCATTC
This sequence comes from Bombina bombina, assembly GCF_027579735.1. NCBI lineage: Eukaryota > Metazoa > Chordata > Amphibia > Anura > Bombinatoridae > Bombina > Bombina bombina. The sequence goes on along the minus strand of NC_069506.1, from coordinate 328,914,365 downwards.
CTCCTCAGCATGGAAAAATCACAGAGAAGTCGTGCAAACTTGATCACTTTCAGAGAACCTGGTCCCACTTCATTCCTCTAAATCCAAACCAGCGAAGGAGCACATCTTCTGGAGAGAAATCCAGTTGACACCCATCGTCCTTAGCAGACGCCTGTCTGGCCCAATAGATGTATGAATGCCCAATTACCCAACAATCCACAGGACCTGCAAAAAACAAACAAATCAACTTACAAAGCCAAGTGCTGATGAACATAAGACTTAAACTGCCCCAATGACCACTGCCTGATCCATTTAATTCTTTCAACACCCATGCCCAACATTATCGCCTTAGAAGCAGCTCCAATACAGAATGAATGGGAACCAAAAGCAACAGTAGGAAAAACCACACCAGCCAACGCCTTTGAAAACACAGCCACAAATTGAAACCTGGACAGCAATTCTGCATTAAATAACAAAAAGAGACTGGTGGAAATTCAAATAAGTAACCTTAGTGGACAGAAGAGAAACTGCCCACTAGGGCGGTGCTGAATGCAAGGAAATGTAATACAAAAAAATATGAAAGAAAGAAAAGAAGCATCCTCTAAGAACTCAGAGGTAGAAAAAAACCCAAATTTACAGAATTGCGAAAACCCCAAAATATAACATATAATTTATTCTCATAAAATATAACCTTTAGTGGTGAAAAGTTAAAAACATAGGTAAAAACATGTAAAAAGGAAAAAAAAATACTGGTGAGCACAAGGACCAGCAAAAAAATAAAAAAAATAATATATTATAGTTATCACGGGAAAAAGCACAAAATGGGTAACTATCCCCATTACAATGTGTAGCACAAGACAAACAAAAGTCCCTTCAATTATCTGTGACTATGAATTACTCCACACTGGAGCCGGAAAGGGATGGCTATCTGCTAACACTTTTATGACACCCCATCGCAATTATTTAAAAGACTTGGTGCTACTAAATAATTGCATGAGGTGTCACAAAAGTGTTAGGACTCTTTTTGTATTTAGTGCCACACAATGAAATGGGGATAGTTTCCCCTTTTGTGCTTTTTCCCATGATAGCTATTTACTTTTTTTTCTTTTTTTGCTGGGCCCTGGACTTACCAGAATTTTAATTTTATTTTTTTCCTTGTTACATTTTATTACCTATGTTTTACCTATTCACTAATAAAGGTTATGTTTTACCTATTCACTAATAAAGGTTATGTTTTACCTATTCACTAATAAAGGTTATGTTTTACCTATTCACTAATAAAGGTTATGTTTTACCTATTCACTAATAAAGGTTATGTTTTACCTATTCACTAATAAAGGTTATGTTTTATGAGAATAATTATATGTTATATTTTGGGGACTTTTCTACCTCTGAGTGCTTAGGGGATGCTTCTTTTCTATCTCATATTTTTTGTATTACATTTCCTTGCACTCAGCACCGCACTGGTAGGCAGTTTCTCTTTTGTCCACTAGGGTTACTTATTTGAATTTCCACCAGTCTCTCTTTTGTTACTTAAAGGGACACTGAACCCAAATTTTTTCTTTCTTGATTCAGATAGAGCAGCAATTTTAAGCAACTTTCTAATTTACTCTTATTATCAACTGTTATTTGTTCTCTTGCTATCTTTATTTGAAAAAAAGAAGACATCTAAGCTAAGGAGCCATCAAATTTTTGGTTCAGAACAACAGTACGTTTTTATTGGTGCTGTCCAATCAGCAAAGACAAACCAGGTTGGTCACCAAAAATGGGCCGGCATCTAAACTTAAATTCTTGCTTTTCAAATAAACATAACAAGAGAATGAAGAAAATATGATAATAGGAGTAAATTAGAAAGTTGCTTAAAATTGCATGCTCTATCTGAATCACGAAAATAAAAATTTGGGTTCAGTGGCCCTTTAATGGAGAATTGTTATCCAGGTTTCAATTTGTGGCTGTGTTTCGAAAGGTGTTGGCTAGTGTGGTTAACAATAATAATATGTTATATTTTGGGGACTTCATAATTCTGTAAATTTGGGGAGGGGGGTTCTACCTCTGAGTGCTTAGGAAATACTTATTTTCTGTCTCACAAATTTTTTGTATAACAATTCTCAATTAAACTGAACCAATAACGGCCCATAAAAAACCAGTTGCAACATCAAAAACTACCTAGGTAGGTTTAAGTGCTTTTGATTGGTGGCTGCACAAATATGCCTAATGTTATTGACTACCTCAATGTTCCAACTAGCGTATCATGTCCGCTGTACATCGATAAATGCTGACAGCATAGGCTGTCTGCATTTATCATTGCACCAGCAGTTCTTGCGAACTGCTGGTGCAATGCTGCCCCCTGCATATTCGCAGCAAATCGGCCGCTAGCAGGGGGTGTCAATCAACCCGATCGTATTCAATCGGGTTGATTTCTGTCCGCGGCCACAGAGCAGGTGGACAAGTTATGAAGCAGCGGTCTTTAGACCGCTGCTTCATAACTTCTGGTTCCGGCGAGCCTTCATACAGAGCTTGATAAATATGCCCCATGTGTGGAAAATAGAGCCCTTAACACCTTTATTGTCTGAATCATCCTCTGCTACTTATTTCTCATTTGCTAGACAAAATTAAAGGGGATGAATGGAAGATGGCCTTTCACACCAGATATGGAGGTTTTGAGTATTTTATTATGCATTTTGGTTTGTGTAATTCTCCAGCTAAATTTTCCTTAATAACAACTTTAGATACTTAATTGATAAATCTTTTTAAATTTACCTTGACAACATTTTGATCTTCTCTTCTCAGGACTCTCTTGTAACTGCAGAATTAGAGTTGCAAAGTCACCAATGCAGAGAGGGCCGGGACCGCTACGCTATGGAAAAAAAAGTATGGAGCCGCAGTGAGTAAGGAGAGGGGGTTGATATAGTGGAAAGTGGGGTAGAGGAAGGGAAAGCAATCTGGGAGGGGGGTATGGTAATGAGGGGGGCAGCTACACTACAGAAATATTTTTTTTCCCCGTAAAATAAATAAAATTGAGAGCAAATGGAGTACTGGAAGTTGACAGTACCTAAGATGGCAGCTAATAGATAGAGGGGGGGGAGGTTTAGAGAGCTGTTTGGGGTGGGATCAGGGAGGTTGGGGAGTAAGAGGGGATCCTACACTGCTGAAAAAGATATATATATATATATATATATATATATATATATATATATATATATAAAAGTATACAAATAAATAAAAGCCTTTTATTTTAGAACTGGCAGACTTTCTGCCATTACTTATGATGGGGGTGACCATTGTGGAGTGGGGGAGGGAAGAGAGCTGTTTGAAAAGGATTATGGGGGGGATCAGGGGGTGGGATGGTAACCTATATACTAAAGCTAAAATTAACCCTGCAAGCTACCTAATTAACCTCTTCACTGCTGGGCATAATACAAGTGTGGTGCGCAGCTGCATTAAGCGGCCTTCTAATTACCAGAAAGCAAAGCCAAAGCCATATATGTCTGCTATTTCTGAACAAAGGGGATCCCAGAGAAGCATTTACAACCATTTGTGTCATAATTGCACAAGCTGTAAATAATGTCAGTGAGAAGTTTGTGAAAAAGTTAACATTTTTTTTATTTGATCACATTTGGCGGTGAAACTGTGGCATGAAATATACCAAAATGGGCCTAGATTAATAATTTTGGGTTGTCCACTAACAAAATATATAGATTTGATAGGCAAATATAAAAAGGGCTCTATTTCTGTTTAAATGTAGTGATGGCCAAAATGCTAAAAATTGTCTGGTCTTTTGGGGAAGTTTTTGTCGGAAATACCCGGTCCTTGAGGGGTTAAAGGGATATGAAACCAAAAAAATTATTTTGTTATTCAGACAGAGCATACCATTTAAAAAGAAGTTTAAGGAGCAGCAGCACACTACTGGGAGCTAGCTGAATGGAACTGGTAAGCTAATGACAAGAAGCATATCAATTCAGCCATCAATCAGCAACTAGTTCCACTAGTTCATTGCTACTCAGTCAACTTAAAGGACAGTATACTTTAAAAATCTTTATTGTTTAAAAAGATAGATAATCTCTTTATTACTCATGCCCCAATTTTACATAACCAACACAATTATATTAATACACTTTTTACCTCTGTGATCACCTTGTATCCAAGCTTCTGCAGACTGCCCCCTTTTTCAGACTTTTTAGCCAAACACTGCTGACTCATAAATAACTCCTCAGGAGTGAGCACGATGTTTATCTATGACACACATTAACTAGCACTGTTTAGTCACTGAAAAACTGTCAAAATCCACTGAGAAAAGAGGCAGCCTTCAAGGGCTATGAAATTAGCATATGAGCCTACCTAGTTTAAACTTTCCGCAAAGAACACCAAGAGAACAACGCACATTTTATGAAAATTGGAAAGTTGTTTAAAATTGCATGCCCTATCTGAATCATGAAAGTATAATTTTTACTAGACTGTTCCTTTAAGCATGCTTTTTAATAAATGATGCCAATAGAACAGAGCAAATTAGATAACAAAAGTAAATTGGAAATGCTCAGTCTGAATCATGAAGCTTTAATCTTGACTTTGCTAAGCTTTTAAGCTTATATCGGGTTTGCTAATTTGGAAAAGTGCAAGTTTTCTGTTTCCTCTATAGAATTCTTGGGTTACATTCTTTCTCTTAATTATATTAAGGTGAATCCTAAGAAGGTGTCTGCAATTTTGGAGTGGCCTGTTCCAACCAATAGAAAAACAGTTCAGAGATTTATTGGCTTCACTAATTTCTATAAATATACCCAGCTTACCTGCAGTCAAGCTTCTTTTTCTTGGACACCAGAAGCACAAGCAGCCTCTGAGAAGCTTAAGGGGCTGTTTATTCAGCTCCAATTTGTGTTCAGCCTGATGTCAAAAGGACCTTTTTTTTTTACAGGTGGATGCTTCTAATTGGACTATTGGTGCTATCCTTTCTAAATGAGTGGAACCTAAAGATCAAATGCAGCTACTGAGAAGTATTATAACACAGGATATAATGAATTGCTGGTGATTAAGTGTGCTTTGAAAAACTGGAGGCCTGTGCTGGAGAGTGCTGTTAATCCTATTTTCATTTTCTTGGATTATAGTATTTGGAAAATCTGAATTCAACAAAGATACTACATCCCAGACAGTCTCAGTGTGCTCTGTTTTCCACAAGATTTAATTTAATTATTACTTATTACCAAGGATCTTTGTTGGCTAAAATTAAGACTCAGTGATCATCATCCTGCTTTTCCAGCATCTTTAAGTTCTATGGATTGTTTTCTGTATTTTAAATGGAAGATCTCTGTTCTTTTGCAGGTCCATTTAGAGATTAGGAATGCACAAGCATTGATTTCCAGAACATGTTTGTGTTCTAAGATGTACATAGATCATGATATCTGTGCCAGGATGATGCATTCTACTTTGGCCCTAGCTGGTTGTTTGCATCCTTTACCAATCCCTGATAATCTTGATGGATTTTATTGTAGATCTTCAGTTTTCTTATGGACATGATACTATTTTAGTGATTGTTTTCATTCAATGTGGCTCATTTTATTCCAATGAAGAGTTTAGCCTCTGCCAATATGACTAGTGCTTTATTCTTGAAGGATGTTTTCCAGCTATGTGATTTGCCAAGATATGTGTTATCGGACAGGGGTTCTCAGTTTGAATATTTCACAATCTTTGTCTTGTGGTTGCTTTCTACAGCAGTTTGTCTATGATAATAACATTCATCCACTAACAAAAAGGTCTCTGTTTTTTTGCAAATTATGGATTTCATGCTAGTTATTCTGGATATATTTTGTATTTTGCATGTCCCACATCTTAATCAAAGATTTTCTTCCCTCACCTTTAAGTTATAACACAAGAACTTGTTTTGAGGTCAGAAGTAAGAAAACATTTTTGCTTACAGGTCACACTCTTCTACTCCTCCAAACTCTTGTCATGATTTGATTTGGTTTCCTGTCCAACTAAGATGTGTTAGGTCCATGCTCTATGGGTCCGTTTTTGTTCACCCAAGTTACAAATCTTGTAGCTATAAGTTTGAAACTTCCATAATATTTTTATTTTCATCCAGTTTTTTAAGTCTCCCAACTCAAGAGGTGTATTGAGAATCATTTTCTTTAGCACCATCCTTTTCCCCCACCTCCTTTTTCTGTTGAAGGCTCTGATTAGTTTAAAGGGACACTGAACCCAAATTTTTTCTTTTGTAATTCAGAAAAAGCATGCAATTTTAAGCAACTTTCTAATTTACTTCTATTATCAATTTTTCTTTGTTCTCTTGCTATCATTATTTGAAAAAGAAGGCATCTAAGCTTTTTTTTTATGTTTCAGGACTCTGGACAGCACTTTTCTATTGATGGATGAATTTATCCACCAATCAGCAAGGACAACCCAGGTTGTTCACCAAAAAATGGTCCGGCATCTAAAGAGAATGAAGAACATTTTATAATAGGAGTAAATTAGAAAGTTGCTTAAAATTTCATGCTCAATCTGAATCACGAAAGAAAACATTTGGGTACAGTGTCCCTTTAAGGTGGAGAAATTTCTGTATTTTTAGATGTCTACAGTACATTATTGAATGGAAATGGAAAGGAAGGAAGTTTCTTGGAACCAGTAAGTAGCATTTATGCTCCTCGTCTGCTGCATTTGTTCCATCAGAACCATCCTTCTGGCCTGGTTTTGTGTGCACCCTGAGGTTGCACCTCAAGTGAGGACTATGTCAGATCACCCAACATTTATCTTTGTATGGCAAGGGCCCACTTTAAGTATAAAGTTCATGGTAATACTATGAAAAGGGCTATTTTCATAGTGGGAACCTGGGACTGTGCTTAGGAGAAGAGGCTTAGTATGAAGTATAGCCTGGAATGCCCTATAATTGTCCCAGTAACGTATCTTACTATTGAGGAGTAAGTTAAACACATGATTCTATTTATAATTTTGCAAAAATTGTTTGAACTGTGATAAGGATAGTGATATTTGTTCTATTTAAGTGACCTGGTAATGGATTTGGTACCAAGACCAGAAAAGAGGGGTTAAGGGTCCTTATCAATGTTATCCTGTTTTGATGACTGGTTACAACTTTGATACTATGGTTTCTAACCTTTGCATGCCTCCTAATTACTCTATTGCTTGCTACTTGTATGCTAATGTTTGCTGGTGCTTTACCGGGGATGACTTCAACCTTCTACTGTCTACTGCCTGCAACACATCTCCTATGAATATGGTTCCAGCTACTAATCAAGGTAATCTATTAATTGCCTTAAGCTCAAAAAAAACCATGCAGATGCGACCAATGAACTAGCTGCATTTTTTCTGGGGTGTTCTACAGGTGTGGTCTGGGCTTTTCACATCATAAACTGTACAAGTATTCAGAATTAATAAATATTTGATTGCCATTGTGAAGTATTTTATCTTGCGGTTAATTAGTATTCAGCTGATCTTGCATCTTGTGGCTTTGACGAAGGTTGGTTACGAACCAGTATGAATTCTGTAATTTTTGAGATGTGATATTGCAGCATAATATTATAAACAATATTCCTCAAGGAACAAAAAGCTGCTGTGTGCAGGGGAGTGGAAGAGCAGTTACACTTTTAATTTAATTATTCTTTGATTTCTCAGTTATATAAAAATTATTCTTAAAATGTGTTCTGTTAACATTAAAAGAAAGGTTTTTGTTTGCATTCCATAATGTAAGCTTTTTGTTAAATGTGTTTCCCATTTGAAATAATAGTGAGCAAATTTCTTTAAGAATTCATTTCTCTATTCTACACTTATTTCTGCAATATTTAAACAGCTAATATTTTGAATATATTTACATATTCTTCTCAGGCTAATTCTTGCTTTAAATACATCATTATGTCTATTATTTATTTACAGTTTAATGTACCAATTACCCCTTCGGCCAAATGGACGTACCAATTCATCAAGAAAAAAAATAATCCTAAGGACCCTAGTGACGTAATGGTATGTCCGTGGTTTTGAGCCTCTTGTAAAGGGGATTGCTGTGTTCCAGCAGCCACCCACAGGCCTGGAACTTGTCTCACAACTAAGGCAGTGTTTCCACGGTCATTCAGAGCCCAGGGCAGTCATGTGATCACTGAGATAGTGAATCACAATGATCACATGGTTAGTGTATGAAAACAGTAACAGTGAGGGAGGGCCGCCGAGGGGTGGAGAGGGAAGGGAGTTGGCTTAGCTACAGGGGGGGTCGGGAGAGGAATGGACGGGCTGGATGCTACACAATATAAACAAAGTTTGGTAGGGAGAGGGAGGGATGGGAAACTACACTTCAGAAAAATGTCAAATCAAAGGGGGAAGGGGGCTAAAAAAATATTACAAGGAGTGGAGAGAGGGGAGAAAGTGGAGAGGATACGACTATGCTACAGAATAAAACTAATTAGTAAACAAATTAAAATAAAACATCTTTAATTTGGGTACTGGCAAACAACTGCCAGTACATAAGATGGTTGCCACTACTGAGAGAGGTGAGTGTTAGAGAGCTGCTTGGGTGAGATCAGGGAGGTGAGAGGAGGTATCTCTACAATGCAGATTAAATAAATAATAAAACAAATAATTAAAACTTAAAAAAGCACTAAACTGCTTTGTGGCAGACTGTTTGCCAGTACCTAAGATGGTGGTCAGGAGAGTGGGTGGGGGGCGGAGAGTGCTGTTTTGGAGGGATCAGGTAGGAATCAGGGAGGTGGGAAGTGTTAGTTGAGAGGTTAATACCTATATTACAATATTATTAGCTTTACCAGCTAGCTAATTAGCTACTTTACTTCCTGAAATTTCACAAATGAGGTGGGCAGCTGCAATTAGCAGCCTTCTAATTACCAAAAAAAACAATGGCAAAATCATAATGTCTGCTATTTCTGAACAAAAAGGACCCCAGAGAAGTTTTTACAACCATTTGTGTTATGTCTGCAAAAGCAGTATGTAATTAATTTCAGTGAGAAACCCAAAGTTTGTGAAAAAGTTATCTTTTTTTTTATATGATCGCATTTGGTGGTTAAATGGTGGTATGGAATATACCAAAATGGGCTTAGGTCAATACCTTGGGTTGTCTACTTATATATATGGGGCAGAGCTGGCCATGAACTGAAATGGACGTCTGTTAGCAATGCTCTGTGTTTGAACTGGCACTAAAGGAGAACATTACAGGTCCAGATGTAATCGGACCTACAGAAATGACAGAGAAGTGGTAGGAAGACCTGGGGAACAAAAGCTACGTACTAGTATGGGAGGAAAAGCTGTTATAGGTGAGATAAAGCCTTTCATTGTGATGTGCCCCTACTGCCTTGACTGGAAACCCTGCACCTGCTAATACCCGCAACACTACCAGAAAACTCAGTAGAGGATTAGAGTGGACACCGGAATGGTAAAGGGGACTTCAGAGCTCATTGACAGGTAGACTGGGGGCACAAGCACACTAATTTTGAGGACAAACGAGTAGATATAGCGCTCTTCATAAGCGCCCCTGCTAAGTGATTGGGAAACCCTGTGTTCCTTGCTATAGGCCTTGTGATATTCCACAGCGTACCAGGCCTACCCAATTCAGCTTGGCCACAGAGGGAACAGGGTGTATACATACACAGACCCACAAAGATTGGATAAGGTGGTCTATTCATGCTCCCTAAAGTTATTTAAAACATACAACTAGTGCGCCCCTGACAAACTGCATCAGAAACCCCTACAGGCCTACAGACTAGGCAGATTATTACACACAGCCAAACAACTGCTCCTACAAAAGGTCTAATAATTTGTCAGGTGTCTTCTATACTGAACTTTATTACACAGCCTAGGCAGATTCAGTGGAGGGGGATCTGCTTGCTTGCAAAGAGACATTCCTTGAGTAAGGGGCTGCGGATTGGGCCACTAGTGTCCAATCATGCCGCATTTACAGTGATCTCAGTATAAGATTATTCACACAATTACGTTATAACCTTGCTCCAGATAATACCCAGTGAAAGTTTGGAGGAGATATCGCTCAAATTTACTCCACTATGGCAACAAGGAGAGTGCCTAGGTTGGACAAAGGTACAAAAACACCTACTATATCTAACTCAAAGATGAACACCTTTTTCAAAGCAATACAATCACCTTCCCTAGATGAAGATGACACCTCACAATTATCCCAAGAAGGGCATCAGGGAACAACACCTCCTGTTGGAGAAGCTCCTATAACTAGAGCTGATCTTAAGGACTTACCAACAAAAGCAGACCTCTCATCCTTTGAAAGAGGGCATAACAGAAATAAAGAAAGATGTTGCTGAGTTGGGAGAAGAAGAGACTACATCCAATGTGGACTTAGTCAATAGAAAAATAGACACCCAAGAGGCCCAAATTGAATTTCTACACTCTAAGCTTAAAGACAACAGAGGCAGGAAACAGAATTTGTACATCAGGGGCATCTCTGAAAAAATCACTAACAACAAGCTCCCCTCATATGTACAAAACATTTTCAAACAACTCTTGAACGACAAGCACCTGCCAGACATGGCATTAGACTGAGCACATAGAGCATTAAGACCTATGCCAAATGAAGGTGAACCCCCAAGAGATACCATTATGAGATTTCACAGATATACAGACAAAGAAACGATAATGAATGCCACAAGAAAGCAACAATCATTAACAATGGCCGGAGATAAGCTTACATTTTTTGTGAATCTTAGCCCTATCACTCTGCAAAACCGCAAAGAAGCGAGATTCCTCATGCAACATCTTAGGGATCATGGCCTGACCTACAGATGGGGTTTCCCCTTCAGCGTGAAGGTCATGAAGAACAATAAACTTGCAACATATTGCTTATCAGAAGATTTAGAGCACTTCTGCCAAGCATTGGGAATCCCTAAACCTCCCCTCCCCTCAATGAAGCCCCCAGACACCTGTGTCTCACAAAGAATTGCAGCACAACCAAAGCCTCAGTGTTCTCAATGGATAAAAGCGGCAAAGAAAAGATCCAGGGAGGACTCAACAAAACAACGGAAAGGGTCGGAAGACCTAGACCCCGACTGAAGATGCATACCAGAACTTACTGAGCAATACCTTTAGTAGCAGATCCTGGTCGCACTGATCCATTCAAGGTAGCCATTTCACGGCAATTCCTTATTTTGGGACTGAGGTATATGGCTTTTCTTTGTTCCATTCCTCACAAGTATTTGAAAATGACTTCTCATAATGAGTTTTGCCTTCTCTCCCCATTAACCTTTCTTCTCTCCTTTGCAGGTGCCTTTCAACCTTAAGAGGTTGGCTTAATTCCCCAATGAACCCCATCTTGGTATGGGAATGTGTTACAGGGAATTTTGGTTGTAAATTGTTTATTGTTCTACTGTTTGTTATTTGTTTTTGTTGTAACTGCCAAATTAATAATGCTTTTGTATTTTTTATGGGCAGAGGTGAGAATAAACAGCACTTTAACTTCATTTGCACTATACCTTTGGGGACAGCGACTGACGATTATAGACGTTCCACGAATAAGCAACCCCAACAACATAAGGTAATAACGCATGCTACACAACACACGTACAGGTGCGCAACATAAAGAGGTTAAACTAATTTCACAAAACTGTAAGGGTCTAAATTCCACAACCAAAAGATCTATTGCACTCAATTAGTGCAGGAAAGAAAAAGCAAACATTATCCAGGAGACCCATTTTGTAATTAACAAGGAACCTTCATTTTGATTTAGTGATTTCCCCACATCATACCTCCACTCTAAAACAAACAAAAAGAATTGGGTGGGAATATTATTCCACAAAAATACACATTTTCAGGGCAGATTAGGGGTTAATAAATATAATGTAGGTGGCGGTGGGCTCCGGGAGCAGCGGTTTAGGGGTTAATAACTTTATTTAGTTGCGACAGGGTCCGGAAGAGGCAGGATAGGAATTAATAACTTTATTTAGTTGTGGCGGGGTCCGGGAGCGGCGGTTTAGAGGTTAATAAGTATAATGTAGGTGGCGGCGGTGTAGGGGGGTGGCAGATTAGGGGTGTTTAGACTCGGGTGTTAGGTGTAGACATTACCATAGTAATCAATGGGATATCTGGCAGCAGCAGTGAAGCAATGAGCTTTCATTGCTTTCAGACTCCCATTGATTCCTATGGCATCCGCCGCCTCCAGGGCGGCGGATTGAAAACCAGGTACGCTGGGCCGGAAAAGTGCCGAGCGTACCTGCTAGTTATTTGATAACTAGCAAAAGTAGTCAGATTGTGCCGAACCTGCATTCGGAACATATGGAGTAAGCATCGATCTGTGTCCTACTGAGTCCGGAGGATCATATGTTACGTCACTAAATTCTACTTTTGCCGGTCTGTAGGGTTTGATAACTAAGGCGAATCGGGCTCGCCACAAATACGCTGCGGAATTCCAGTGTATTTGTGGTTGACAGCTTGATAAATAGAGGCCATAGTATCTAACTATCATAATGATAGTGTTTAGAATAGTTAATTTAAAATTGGTACTTGGACTTTGAATCAAAAACAAAATCTCTTCTAGTGAAATAATGAAATTGGTATCATGTATCTTATTAAACCAATATTGTATTTTTTGCCAGCGTTGTTTAAGTTTTGGACATCCCCAAAACATATGAATCAAATCTGCATTCATATTAGAACATCGAGGGCAAGCTAGAGGAATTGTAGGATAAAATTTGGATATTTTCAGCGGAGATAAAAAAAAATCATTAATTAGTTTTGTATGTGATTTCTTCCAGCTTACAGAGATTTGACATTTAGCCAAGCTATTGAAACTTTGTTTGATCGTATCACCATCTATTGTGGGGACAATCCGTAACCAAGAGTGACACAGCCTGTCCAAAAATATTGTACTTTGTTTGGACAACATAATGTTATAGATTAACAAAATGGAGGCTTTACCGGTATTGAATTTTTTAATACACATCTTGATCTCGGACCACTCTACGCTCAAAGAGATAGACCAATTCTGAGAAAAAATATAATGCCTCAGTTGGAAGTAAGCAAATAAATTATTATTAGGAAGCTCATATTGTTGAAAAATAAGCCTAGATGGTAATATTTGATTGTTATCATCCATTAATTGATGGATATTTCAAAGTCCCTTCTCTGACCAGACCTTAAAAATCTTTTGATTTATACCTGGTATAAATTGAGGGTTCCCTATTATGGGCAAAAATTCAGAGTAAGTTAAATCTATCTTTAATGAAGAACATAACCTATGCCAGGCCCAGATAATGTTTTTAAATGATAGAAGAGCCTCAACATTTGAAGGTAAACTTTGTATTGGACAATGTAAAATGGCTTTCAACGACCACGGGGCTACCATATACTCCTTTAATTCTGTAGAAGAAACTATATTAGTCTCTGCAACTCCTTCTCTGAAAGACGAGTTCAATATTTTCCTACACTGTTTACCGATCCTCATTAATTCACTTTTATCTAGATTAACTCTGAATCCAGAGAATGAGGTGAACTCATCCAGATACTTCCTTAAGACTAGAATGGATTGTGACGTGTTCTCTAAAAAGATCAGCAAATCATCTGCATATAATAAGGTTTTCAGGTGAAATGTACCCAGAGTAATCCCTGATAATACCCATCTCAATCTTACTGCTAGTGGTTCTAGGGCTAAATTAAAAAGTAGAGGAGGAGATAGAGGACACCCTTGTCTCGTACCTCTTTGTAATGTTATTCCTGAAGAAGTAATGCCGTTAACTAAAATAAATGACCTGGGTTTCAGGTATAACTTTCCCAAAAAGTTAACAAAGTTATACCTGAAACCAAAGTTGGTTAATGTTCTGAAAAGATGTTCCCATGAGATTCAGTCAAATGCTTTGACTGCATCTAACGTAATAATGGCCAAATCTCTATGCACTGATTTTCCTTTAAATTGATCTAAATTCCAAACATAGTCTACTAAGGTGATGAATTTACGAAAGTTTTTAGCAGGGTTCCTGGATGACATAAAACCTGATTGATTAGGATGAATGAGTTTATCTAATGGAAATGTAAGTCTAGAGGCAATAATTGAGGCTAAAATCTTATAATCTGTATTTAGCACCGAAATAGGTCTATAAGAAGCTGGATCTTCCAAATCTTTACCTTTCTTAGGGATCAATGATAAATTCGCGAATGAAAATAGTGGCGAAATAGGCTTATCTGACACAAAATAGCTATTAAAGAGCTTTTCCAAGATGGTAAGCAATTCTTCAGCTAAACTTTTATAGAATTCCCCTGGAAGGGAATCCGGACCTGGAGCTTTATTGAGTTTCACATGATCTATCGCTTTGCTGATCTCCTCCTTGGTGATTGGAGTATTAAGAATCTCTAAGTCCTCCCTCTCGATTTTTGGAAGGATAATTTCTGACCAAAAAATATCTTGGTTATATCTATTGGAGTCAGCCTCTGCATAAAGTTGTTGATAATAACTAAAAAAGGTGTCACTTATTTGTTTTGTATCGGTAACCCGATTTTTACCATTTTTAATAATATTTTTTTTTTCTATTTTTAACTAGTCTGGCAAGGTTCTGGGCTGAGCAACCATGAAATCTCCTAAAATGAAGATTAAGCTTAGCTTCCTCTTCTTGAGCCTTTTGTGTCAGGAATAAATCTCTCTCTCTCTTTTCATTTCTGTATATTTATTCCAGTTTACCATAGAGCAGATTGAAATAAATTTTTTGTATGCATTCCTAACTTGATTAGATAGTTGGAGTTCACAAGCACTCTTCTTTTTATGCCGGATATTTAGATATGCCTTAATTTCCCACCTAATGACTGCTTTAAAAGCCTCCCTATTTTATCTAAATACAGGATGTTATGTGTATAGTAATCTTTCCATTTTTGTTTCAGCCAGGTAACGTATTTAGGATTATTATATAAGTACAGAGGATAAATTAACATTGAGGTTTTAGTAGGAGGTGAACTAGAAAAAAAGGTCAAAGAAATAATTGCGTGATCCGAGATCAAAATTTCACCTATATCTGCTTCAACTTTGTGAATAGATTGCACTCTGAAATTAAAAACAGATCGATTCATGAAAAAGTTCTATGTGCTTTTGACTCACAAGAAAAAGCCTGAATATCAGGTGTAAGTGTTCGCCATATATCAATTAATTTAAATTTTAAACAGAATTTCTTAAAATATATAGCCCCTTTCCTGTATTCTAACAGATTTTTCTTGGACAATCTGTCTAACTCTGGACACATTGTCATTGCTGCCCAGTACCAATTTCTCTTTGACAAATGGAAATATTTTAATTTTAATCTTCTCCCAGAATTCTACAGAAAATTTGTTTGGGCCATATATATTACAAAAAGTCATTTTAATATCATTCACCAATAATTGTACGATTATAAATCTGGCATCTGGATCTAAATCAAGATATAGGGGCCTATCTATCAAGCTCCGAATGGATCTTGATGGCCCCTATTTCTGGCAAGTCTTCAGACTCGCCAGAAACAGCAGTTATGAAGCAGCGGTCACAAAGACTGCTGCTCCATAACCTGTCCGCCTGCTCTGACCAGGCGGACAGACATCGCCAGAAATCAACCCGATCGAGTATGATCGGGTTGATTGACACCCCCCTCTTTTGAGCTGCTGGTGCAATGCTGAATACGGAGAGCGTATTGCTCTCCGCATTCAGCAAGGTCTTACGGACCTGATCCTCAGTGTCGGATCATGTCCGCAAGACCTTTAGTAAATAGGGGCCATAGAATTTTATATTTAAGTGTCTTATTAACCCCTTAACGACCAAGGACGTACGCCATATGTCCTCAAAAAAAATACACTTAACGCCTGAGGACGTATGGCGTACGTCCTTGGTCTGGAAAGCAGCTGGAAGCGATCCTGCTCGCTTCCAGCTGCTTTCCGGTTATTGCAGTGATGCCTCAACATCGAGGCATCCTGCAATAACCCCCTTGGCCATCCGATGCAGAGAGAGCCACTCTGTGGCCCTCTCTGCACCGGACATCAATGGCCGGTTTCGTTGGTGGGTGGGAGCCAGTCTGGGAGGCGGGTGGGCGGCCATCGATGGGCTGTATGAAGTGGAGGGGGGCGGGATCGTGGGCGGGAACGCCGGGGGCGCGCGTGCGTGCACGGGGGGGGGGCGCGCGCGTGCACGCGCACGGGTAGGGAGCGGGTGGGAACCGCTACACTACAGAAAAATGATGTGAAAAAAGTGGCAGTGAGGGCCAAAAATATCTAAAGTATATCGATCTAAGAGATCTGGGAGGGGGTGGGGGGTTGGTCTTTTGGGGGGGCAAGCTACACTACAGAAAAATATTTAAAAAAATAATAAAAACAAATGTTTTACTATAAACTGGGTACTGGCAGACAGCTGCCAGTACCAAAGATGGCTACTAATAAGTTAGAGGGGGATGGTTAAAGAGCTGTTTGGGGGGTATCAGGGAGGTTGGGGGCTAAGGGGGGATCCTCCAGAGCAGCATATATAAATATTACTTTTTTTAAAAAATGTTTTTATCAAGGATAGCTTTTTTTTTTAGTACTGGCAGACTTTCTGCCAGTACTTAACATGGCGGGGACAATTGTGGGGTGGGGGAGGGAAAAGTGCTGTTTGGGAGGGATCAGGGGATGTAATGTGTCAGGTGGGAGGCTGATCTCTACACTAAAGCTAAAATTAACCCTGCAAGCTCCCTACATGCTACCTAATTAACCCCTTCACTGCTAGCCATAATACACGTGTGATGCGCAGCGGCATTTAGCGGCCTTCTAATTACCAAAAAGCAACGCCAAAGCCATGTATGTCTGCTATTTCTCAACAAAGGGGATCCCAGAGAAGCATTTACAACCATTTGTGCCATAATTGCACAAGCTGTTTGTAAATGATTTCAGTTAGAAACCTAAAATTGTGAAAAATGTAACTTTTTTTTTTATTTAATCGCATTTGGCGGTGAAATAGTGGCATGAAATATACCAAAATGGGCCTAGATCAATACTTAGGGTTGTCTACTACACTACAATAAAGCTAAAATTAACCCTACAAGCTCCCTACATGCTCCCTAATTAACCCCTTCATTGCTGGCATGATACACGTGTGGTGCACAGTGGCATTTAGCGGCCTTCTAATTACCAAAAAGCAACACCAAATCCATATATGTCTGCTATTTATGAAAAAGGGGATCCCAGAGAAGCATTTACAACCATTTGTGCCATAATTGCACAAGCTGTTTGTAAATAAATTCAGTGAGAAACCTAAAGTTTGTAACAAAATGTGTGAAAAAGTGAACAATTTTTTTTATTTGATCGCATTTGGTGGTGAAATGGTGGCATGAAATATACCAAAATGGGCCTAGATCAATACTTTGGGATGTCTTCTAAAAAAAAATATTTACATGTCAAGGGATATTCAGGGATTCCTGGAAGATATCAGTGTTCCAATGTAACTAGCGCTAAGTTTGAAAAAAAGTGGTTTGGAAATAGCAAAGTGCTACTTGTATTTATTGCCCTATAACTTGCAAAAAAAGCAAAGAACATGTAAACATTGGGTATTTCTAAACTCAGGACAAAATTTGGAAACTATTTAGCATGGGTGTTTTTTGGTGGTTGTAGATGTGTAACAGATTTTGGGGGTCAAAGTTAGAAAAAGTGTGTTTTTTTCCATTTTTTCCTCATATTTTTTTTTTTTTTTTATAGTAAATTATAAGATATGATGAAAATAATGGTATCTTTAGAAAGTCCATTTAATGGCGAGAAAAACGGTATATAATATGTGTGGGTACAGTAAATGAGTAAGAGTAAAATTACAGCTAAACACAAACACTGCAGAAATGTAAAAATAGCCTTAGTCCCAAACGGTCAGAAAATGGAAAAGTTCTGTGGTCATTAAGGGGTTAATTAAGATCGCAACTCCACATTTCCTACTTGTAGCTGAAGTAGTAATTACTTCTTCTACCCATTTTATTTTAAGTTTAGCAGCTTCCACCGAGTTAAGATGTGTTTCTTGGAGGAAAACAATGTCTGGTTTAGACTTAGCTAAGTGCTTAATAATTAATTTACGCTTTGTGGGGGCAGATATACCTCCCACATTCCAAGATAATATTTTGAGATTAGCCATTAAAATCAAACAGTTCTATGTGACCGCACCAGTCCAGAGAAAATAGAGAAAGGGAAAGGGGGATTGGGAAGAAAAAGAAAAACCCACATTGAAACGAAAAAAATGCTTATTTAGAGCACACAACAGCCTAATCTGGACACCCCTAGAATATACGTAAAAATCCAATAATTCTGTAACTGAATGTTTACTTCTCCAGCCTTACTTAAAAAGTAAAATTGACAAAAAGCACCAAAACATTTTATGTTCCATAAAATAATCAGGGAAAGGGTGAGGAAAGAAACAGAAATACCCACATCAAAACTAAAAACCAATTCTTAATTCGAGCACACAACAGCCTAATCTGGACACCCCTAGAATATACATAGCAAATCAATAATTCTGTAACTGGATGTTTACTTCTCCAGCCTCGCTTGTAAAAAATTAAAATAAATAGAATTAGCAAAAGACACCAAAATATTTTATATTCCATGAAATAATCAACATGAGCAAAATTAGAATATCATTGTTTCCCGGCTATATATTTTTTTACTTCTGAAACATTGACGAAGGTCAGTCTGGATCCATTGTCTTCGACAATTATTTTGGCCGGATAAATAATCTGTGCCCTTACTCCTTTATCAATTAACTGTGAATAAAATGGGGCCATCAGCTTCCTTCTCGTCGATGTTTCATAAGAAAAATCCTGGAGCAACAAAAATATCTTGATATTTTAATACTTTAAAAATGCACATCCTATTTTTGGTGAATCCTTCTGAAGTGGATTTCCTAATACTAATTCTGTGAGCCCTTTCAATGTCTAATGGTAAATGCTGGGGTAAGATACCCAATGCTTTGGGAAGTGTTACAGAGGTAAAATGTAAAAGATCCTCAAATTCTGGGGTTTCGGGTAAGCCCACTATTCTGATATTGTTGCGTCTTGAGCGATCCTCAAGATCCCCAAGGCGCAATTGCATTACATTAATTTTGGAATTCTGACTAGTGATTATATTGTCTTGTACATTAACTTTGTCCTCTAGAGCTGAAATTCTCTCTTCAGCTTCTTGAATTCTTATAGAAAATTGTCTAACTTCTAAGGATAGGGAACTTAAATCTGAGGATATTGTGCTAAGTTCTTTCTTAATTATATCGAATTGAGGTGTAACTAGTTCAGTTAACTGGGTTATTAAGGTTTGAGTATCTACTAATATGGGAGTAGAGTCAGGAATAATATCTGTACTAGCGTCAGCCATTTTGGCTTTTTTTTCTTTGGTCTTTGCAGGCATTCTGGGTGAACTGGACTTCACCTGAGTGACAAATTTTTCCATGAGTTGACTACTATGTGAATGAGTGTAAAAACCTTAAAAAATTATAACACAATACTGGAAATATTATTTATCACTGCAATTTCTTGCACAACTAAATTATGTGAATATGAGGGATGGAGGGTATCCTGCACTTTTTTTCCCCCTTCTTCCTCTTTTTCCCCTTTTCCCCCCCTTCTCTTGTGTGTGTGTGAGTGTGTTGACTTCTACAGCTTATTTACTGTTATCTAATATAACAAAAAAGAAAACATAAAACGTGATTTAGGCCTGCATAATATCTAGTAAGAATAGACTGAAATAATCATCCTTATTTGGTATCAAATATTTTGTGGATAAGATTGGAATTATAACAGTATAGAACCAATTCTCCCAATTCTCCTAAGTACCTTGTAGTAACATCATTTGTGGACTAACTAGACACATCCTAGCTTGAAGAAAAAAAAAACAAACATTGTAAATAAATGGGTCCACTTAAAGGAGAGTCTGTAAATCTGTATAACTAGTTACAGTACATGATATAAAAGCAGAATATCTATATATTACATTTTTATAGTACTAACATGACAAGAGACTCTTAATATTCTAGTTCACTGCTGTTTGTATTATCTAAGTTAGTCCTTTGCCAAAGGGCAACTTTTAAATCTAGATGATAAGGTGCATATTCACTAATTTAAGAGTCCGACCTTATATTATATCAATGTTGTATCCATAAGTCATTTGCAGAGTAATTGTCATACTATTCCCAAAAAAACATTAGCAATAGGGCTAAGCAGAGAGTATTTTCCATATAGCACTGGCATCCTTATATCCCCTCAATGCTAAAATTACCCTTCCTTTTCTCTTAGCTCTCTCAACCAGACAAACTCTGTCACTGTCTCGAGCCCAAGAAGCAATCAGTCTCTTAATTTAAGTGTCCCATGAGAAAATAATAACTGTCCAGGATTCCTTATTTTCCAATAGAACAAACCAGCTCTTAACAAATGTGGTCTTAACACGGTATCTTACCCAGAGAATTTCAGGTAACTCACGGAACGATGTTGAGGTGTTGGAGCCTTGGTGGCTACTCTGCCTGACTGGACCGTTCTAGCAGTATTTTCTTCTGCTGCGAGGACCGAGCGTGGTGCACGGATCCCTCTGCGCTCCAGCAGCTCCGCCCTCAAGCAACACAGTAATCAGCTGTTCCTCCGGTCACAGGACTGTTCTTAATTTCTGTGTCGTTCCTCTTACCTATAGTTCTCTTAAGTTAGGGGTAGATTTTTAAACCATGAGTCCACACCTTGCTCCTTGTTCTGTGTATGCTGACAAGCGCATTACAAATGAAGTGGATTCCGCAAACCAATTTCGGCACTTTAAACCTCCAACTCCAATGCGGGGGAAATCCCGCTGTAGCCCATCAACCCAGGGTACATGTCCAGGCAAGATGGTAATGAGTGGGGGAGCGTTATTCAGGCGTTCAGCTGCAGACGCCGAAAAGAAGCATGCTGTTGCAAGCTCCACCCCCTGATGGAAGTCATTAGAATAGTATGGGTTATATCCCACAGGTCGCAAACACAGAAATCTATGGTAGAATATTTTCAGTTGAACTCTAATCTCACGGTTTATTCTCCACTGACCTGGTTCGCACATAAAGCAGTCCTCAGGGGCTCACTGTTGAAACAGAAAGCTACCAAAAAACGTCCGTCTTTAGAACAATACAAAACTTTGATACTGAAATTACAAACTGACGAAAATGCACATAAAAGCAATCCACAAAGACAGGATCTATTACAGGCATTAACCATGTCACGAGTACAGCTACAAAATTATTTACATAAATAAGCATGTGGAAAAGCTCTGTATCTCAAGAAGATATATTTTCATGGAGGTAATAAGTCTGGAACATTACTTGCTAGGGCTTTAAAATGTGAATCATTACATAACTATATTCTTAGCATAACAGAAGAAAATGGCACGGAAATAGCCGACCCAAATCTGATAGCTAACTCTTTTAAGAACTATTATGCGAAGCTGTATAACCTTCCCTGTGATAGTCATACAACTCAAACAGAGTCATTTAAACATTGAGGCCTATTTATCATGCGGATCAGGTCAGACAGACATCGCTGAGTGCGGAGAGCAATATCAGCATTGCACCAGCAGCTCTTGTGAGTTGCTGATGCAACGCCGCACCTGCAGACTAGCAGCAAATCAGCCGCCAGCAGGGAGGTGTCAATCAACCCGATCGTACTCGATCGGGTTGAATTCCGGCGATTCCTGTCCGCCTCATCAGAGCAGGCGGACAGGGTTATGGAGCAGTGGTCTTTAGACCACTGCTTCATAACTGGTGTTTCTGGTGAGCCTGTAGGCTTGCCAGAAACTCTGGGCCTCAAGCTCCGTTCGGAGCTTGATAGATAGGCCCCATAATCTTCAAAGCGCAGAGATGAATAAAATTCAAAGAGTAGATAATTTAGAGGAACCAATCAAACTTGAGGAAATTATAAAAGCCACTAATGACCTTCCAATGCACAAAAGCCCGGGCCCCGACGGGTTCTCAAACAAGTATTATAAAACATATAGAGATATTCTAGCGCCACATCTTTTGAATCTATACTCACACATTGACAAGGTAGGTCACCTCCCTCCAGAATATTTAGAGGCCCAAATTACAGTTATTCCTAAACCAGGTAAATCTCCTAGGCTTCCTAGTAATTACAGGCCCATTTCTTTTTAAACACAGACCTAAAAATCTACACTAAAATATTAGCTAATAGGTTAAGCAGAATCCTACCCCAAGTCATTCATTCAGACCAAGCTGGCTTTGTGCCCGGTCACGAGGCCAGGGACAACACCATTAGGTCTCTTCAGTTGATAGATCATGCAAAACACATGAATACGGACATGGTGGTTATCTCCACAGACGCTGAGAAAGCGTTCGATCGCCTAAATTGGGAGTTTTTATTTGCAACCCTGAGGGAGGTGGGAGAGGGTATGCTGCGTATAATTCAGAGTCTTTTCCAAACACCAACAGCAAAAATACATAACGGAACTAGGCAGGGATGCCCACTTTCGCCTATATTATTCATAATTAGCATGGAGGTTCTGGCACAGAAAATAAGATCAAACCCATTGATCTCGGGGATACAAGTAGGCCCAGTAAAATATAAAATCTTGCTGTATGCGGACAATGTTATTTTCACCCTCTCCTCCCCCCAAACATCAGTACCAGAGGTATTGAAAGTACTCAAACAATTCGGAGACTTCTCTAACTTTAGGATTAATGAACAGAAATCCGAAATTTTAAACATCTCCCTCCCGATTCCAGAATTTAAGGCCCTTATACAATCGTGCACCCTCAAACACCAGCCAAAAGCGATAAAATACTTGGGGATATATCTCACACCGAACACGAAATCTCTCCTAGACTTTAACTTCACTAACTTACTTAACACGATATTGACAGATCTAAAGAATTGGAGGGACCGTCCCTTCTCATGGTGGGGTAGACTCCAGATTTTGAAGATGAACGTCCTCCCTAGGCTGCTGTATGTGTTGCAAGCTGTTGCAATTACCTTACTACAGAGCTTTCTCACACAGGCACAACGCACCCTAAATACCTTTTCTGGGGAGATATAAAGCCTAGAGTAAAAATGTCAACTATGTTCAGACAAGTCAGGGAGGGGGGCTTGGGATTGCCTAGCCTGGAAACATACTACCAAGCCACATGTCTACAGAGAATCATAGACTGGAACAGGGAGGCTAAGGCCTGGATCCTGATGGACTCACACATACTTCACCCTTCCCCGGGTGCCTTATGCTGGATAGTAGGGCAAAATCTACCTTCATGGTTGAAAGCCTACCCTTTATTATATCATGTGTTTGAATTATAAGATTCATTGATAAAAAGACACCAATGAGTGTCGACAATGAGATCACCCATGTCCCGCATCTCCCCCAATGCTGAGCTGCTGGGAGGTGTGACGTTTGACATACACAACTTGACTGAGTGGGAGATGGGCTACACGGCTCCCCTATACACCTTGACCAGGGATGGTAAACTCAAAAATAGATCTGATCTCACAGACATATTAGGTGGCGCTTTTGTTAAGTGGTTAAAATATAACCAGGTACATCATTTCCTTCACACTCATCCATTTAAACAGTCATTTACAAGAAATCTAACCTCTTTCGAACAAGCATGCTCAATGAAAACTCCAGGGCATCATACACTGTCTTGGGCTCCTAGTTATAAAGCTCTGAACTCAAAATACCCTGATTACACTGAGGGTGGCATAGGGAATTAAAAAGGACACTCACAGACGCAGACTGGAAAAGTATCTTTAATAATACAAGGAAATCATCCTCTTCTACTAGATTCTTAGACACAAACTACAAACTCTTGACTAGGTGGTATCTGACACCTGCCAGACTTAAAAGTATCTTTCCGGCCTCCTCGGACCATTGTTGGAGGGGTTGTAGGGAAAGGGGGACGTTAATACACATTTGGTGGGATTGTCCTAAACTGACACCTTTTTGGGAGGACATTCAAAGAACCATACAAGTCATAATGGGACAAGGAGAACACTACCAACTGGACCCAACGACAGCATTACTAAATATGTTACCTAAGTGCAAGTGTAGATTGAGACTGCGACTAATTCAATTGACATTGAACTCTGCTAGATCTCTGATTGCTAGGCTCTGGAAGTCTCAGGTTTGCCCGACTATAAGTGGATGGCATACACACATGACTGACACATTAAGGCTGGAGGAATACGGATACTTTAAAGTGAACAAAATTGGGTTTTTTCTTGACTTACAATTTATCTGGGATGAGGCTCAACATGACCTATAGATTGATGGGTGGAGACCTACACAGGATATGGGGGTGACTTAGGAAAATTGGTAAATGGTCTCACCTCTGCCTGCTACATTTATGTTTATCCTTTAGATTGGTAATTAAGCTAAATGGTCAACATATAAAGATATGGTCAAGGGATATAATTTGATGCAAAGATATAGACATTTATTGGTTTTTTGAATCAGAAAGTTTGGCAAAGTTTTTGTTTAGGTTGTTGTTATCGTGTTATTTGTTTTTTGGTGATATTGTTGGTCACCAAGCAATGGTATTTGTTCTCACAGTAACTGGGAATCCATGGTCTTCAGGTGGGTACATTCTGGCTTATATATATATATATATATATTTGATAGGTAAATAAAAACAAAAAAAACAAAACACTGTTTTCTGTTTAAATTGACTGATAGCAAAAATGCTAAAAATCTCTGAAATTCCCGGTATTGAAGCCGTTAAAGGGACAGTCTAGTCCAAAACAAACTTATTATTATCTAGATACACACGTGGAGTTTCTAGGAGCCTGTACTGATTGGCTAAAATACCAGTCTGTCAAAATAACTGAAATAAGGGGGCAGTCTGCAGAAGTTTAGATGCAAGGTAATCAGAGAGGTAAAAAGTATATTAATATAACTGTGTTGGTTATGCAAAACTGGGGAATGAGTAATAAAGGGATTATCTATCTTTTAAAACAATAAATATTCTGGTGTAGACTGTCCTTTTAAGAAGCAGTGGCCTTAAACCATTGCTTCCTAACCTCTCTCAATTGACCAGAATGATTGATAAGACCTGCTCTCAGGCAATAGCTTGCGCAGCAGCAGAGAACGTAATTTTTTAGTTGCAATTTTGCAGCAAGTATATGTTAAATACCATATATGTCTGAAGCAGGTACAATTGTTCAAAACATTAAGTTAACATTACTAGTATTCCTCTATAAGTAGCAAATTTTGACAGGTGGAAATGCAAGAAACTGAAAATCCTGGGCGAGATTACATATACGGCGCAGGCTTCAGCGCAACTGCTAAAACCCGCCGCGTCCGTAATTTCAACTCGCACATCGGGGAATCCAATAAACCCCACCGGCAGTTCATAAGTCGGATAAACTAGCGTTGTCCAGAAATGTGCGTAAATACACATTTTCTGGAGTCGCCAGTGACTTACGGCACTTTAGAAACTGTCGTCGCCTAAGAAAATAAAAAAAAAATGTTAAATCTCCCGTAAAAGTCTAATCCACCTCACAAAAATAAACCTGACACGTCAAAACCCTTATTTCCGCAATCCCCCCACATTGCAACTAATAATAAAATAATAATAATAATAATAACCTCTAAACCGACAACCCCCCACTATGCAATATGCCTAATTAAATTATTAACCTCTAATCCGCCATTAACCCACATCGCAATCTACCTAATAAAACTATTAACCCCTAAATCTGCCAACCCCAACATCGTAAACTACCTAATAAATGTATTAACCCCTAAACCGCCAAAACCCCACATCGCAATCTACCTAATAAAACTTTAAACCCCTAACCCGACATTCACCCCCATCACAATTAACCTAATTAATCTATTAACCCCTAATCCGCCATTAACCCACATCGCAATCTACCTAATAATTGTATTAACCCCTAATCCGCCATTCACCCACATCGCAATCTACCTAATAAAACTATTAACCCCATAATCCGCCAACATGGCAAACTACCTAATAAATGTATTAACCTTAAACTGCCAAAAACCCACATCGCAATCTACCTAATAAAACTAAATACCCCAAAACCGCCATTCACCCACATCACAATTAACCTAATTAAACTATTAACCCCTAATCCACCATTAACCCACAATGCAATTAACCTAATTAAATTACTAAACCCTCTGACCTAACACCTGAACCTAAATTAACCACAATTACCTAAATGAAAAAATACTAAATTACAATTAAAATAAAAAAACTAACATTACTTTAAAAAAAAAAACTAAGTTAAAAATAATCTAAAATTACAAAAAAAAATTATAAAAAAAAGTCTAACATTACATAAAATAATAAACCGAATTATCTAAAATAAAAAAATAAACCTAATTCCTATGAAAATAAAAAGCCCCCCAAAATAAAAACACCCCAATCTAATACTAAACTACCAATAGCACTTAAAAGGCATTGCCCTAAGTTAAACAGCTCTTTTACCTTTAAAAAAAACTAAGTTCCCCCTAACAGTAAAACCCCCCACCCACCAGACCCCCCAAAATAAAAAAAAACACTAAAAAATCCTAAACTAAACTAAAGTGCATTTAGCTCTTCTAAAGCCCATTAAATCTCTAATCTAAAACAAACAAACAAACAAACAAAAAAAGCCTAAATCTAACCCCCGGATAGGTACTCATGGTTCCTGAAGTCTGGCAGTGAAATCTTCTTCTAAGCGGTGACATCTTCTTCCATCACGGCAACCTCTTCTATCTTCATCCAGGACTGCGGAACTGAAGACCGGTGACCGAGGAACTGAAGAACAGCGACCGCGGATCCAAGGAGCATGGAGGATCCTCTTCGTGCATTACCGCCGTACACTGAATATTGAATGCAAGTGAATTCATAAGTGTTTGGCTTGGTGGCGGTATATAGATGATCTATTTATCATTTGGCAGGGCGACATTGAATCCATTGAGGGGCTCCGCTTAAGAATAGAAAACAAGGTGCCAGCGGTGAAATTCACTGCTAATTATCATACTAAGAGTGTGGCATTCCTGGACACTGTGGTAATGCGAGCTGGCAACCACTTTGAGACAGACATTTTTAGAAAATCTACTGATAAAAATACTTTATTGTCCCGTCAAAGCCATCACCCGCCTAGGGTGTTTAAGAGTGTACCTAAATCACAATTTCTTATAGTGAAGAGGATAGTCTCAGACCCCTTAACCTGTTCATTGCGCTTAGATGAGATGCGCAAGAGGTTTCAAGAAAGAGGTTATTCTTATGGGGAATTAGAGTCTATCGATCTTCAACCTAAGAATAATGGGGATGAGATTAAGAAATTGGCCTTTGTTTCTAACTTTAGTAACATCAGTGTTAAATTACATAAAGTAATTTGTAAGAATTGGTTTATGTTAAGGGATTCTTAAAAAAAAAATTCCCCTGAAAATTGTAGAATTTAAGTTTCCACCTTTTTCTTCATTTAGAAAGTTTAACTCTATTGGTAAGAAGTTAGTTAGGGCAAATGTTAAGCCCATGAAGAATATACAAAAAGTCTTTCGACCTGTTGATAATGGAACTTTTCCCTGTCTCAATTGCTCTCATTGCAATAGTATCATTAAGGGTAATACTATAAGTCATCCCTATTCAGGTAAACTTTTTCATATTAAGGGCCATTTCACCTGTAAATCATCTTATGTGGTGTATGCTCTAAAATGTCCATGTGGACTATTATACGTTGGTGAGACGACACAGTGTGTTAAGGAGTGCCTCACCCAACATAAGTCTACCATTAGGAACCCCAAAATGAGCCACCTTCCTGTCCCCTATCATTTTTTTGAGAGGGGGCATTAGGTGAATCAGTTAAGGTTTATGTTACTAGATTTTGTTTCCAAAGGAACTATTGGCTTTGACAGGGAAAGGATGTTGCTTAAGAAAGAAGCCATGTGGATACATAGGCTTAGTACATTACATCCTAGAGGTCTTAATAGAGAGTATCATTTAGCAGGTCTGTTTTAATTTGCTTCAGGTTAGGAAGAGGTGAATAAGTGAAAAAAAATTAGCATCCAAATTAATGAAATGTATGAATAATATGTGATTATAAATGGTCTGTAGGAAATGAGAGATCAGTTTGTAGCTCATGTAATATAATATGAATTGAAATTTATTAAGAAGTATAAGCAATATTCATACATAGTGTGATGTACTATTTGATTATTATCAGTGGAAATATGGGATATTTAAATATTCTATTTCAATGACTATGGGTGCATAGTGTTATTACTTTAAATTGCACAATAGGTGTGTCTTCTTTTCTTGATGATGTCATAATTGTCAATTGGGGGTGGGTCTATATGGCTATATAAGGTTTACATTTGGCATTTGTTTGTATTGAGCCTGAGGAGGGGGTACTTTACCCCGAAACATTGCTCTTTGTGTACTGCTGCCTACAGTAAAAATTTGATTGGAACTGATTCTTGAGTGTCTGCCCAATTTCTTTTACACTGAATATTGAATGCAAGTTACACGTTTAAATATGGCATACTTTGCATTCAGCCAATAGGATGAGAGCTACGGAAACAGAGGGAGGGGAACAGAGAGGAGAAAGAGGAGAGCCCCAATACCAAAACCAACATGCGAAAAGAATGAGATAAAGCAAAATGGCATCTTTAATCTTAGCAAAGTCACTCTAAATACATCCCAAATAGAAATCTTGAATAAAGGCCTCTCTTTTACACCAACAAGAAAACTAAATAAATTTGAAACATATATAGACGCCAGCAAATTTATTAGGAAATTAACCCTCAAAAAATATTTCCAGAAGACCTCTCTTGAAAGAGAAATAACTAATGACATCACAAACACCCAAACAGACAACTTCATACACTCAGGGCTAAAAGAAAAATCAAACTTTTATCCTAAACATGAAAAAGGCAACTACATAGAAACCTTTGAGAAACTGATTTTAGAAGATATAAGCAACATCGCACAAAAGAAAATAAAACATAACATCACACTAAAACAAAAAAACCTTATAAAAGAACTAGAAGAAAACAACGAAATCACAATAAAGCCAGCGGATAAGGGAGGAGGGATAGTCATCTTAGATACAAACAAATACAAAGAAATGGTACATTCACTTATACAAGATGTGAACACCTACAAAAAATTACGGTGTAATCCAACCATCATTTACAAAGTATTTCTAAAACACCTTCTGGATAAAGCATCTAATATAGGTATTCTTAATGAGAAAGAACACAACTACCTTCTCCCTAACCACCCTATTATTCCAGTCATATACGTCCTTCCAAAAATCCACAAATCACTTACTAACCCACCAGGCAGACAAATTATTTCAGGGATTGACTCACTAACATCAAATTTATCAGCCTATATCGACAAATATCTTCAAAAATACTTCATAAACTTAGACTCATATTTAAGAGACTCAACAACCCTATTAATAATGTTAGATAATTTCAAATGGACTGATGAATATATACTAGTGACATGCGATGTTCAGGCACTGTATACCTCCATTAGACACGAAGATGGCCTCCATGCCATCAATAAATATTTAAAAAATGACCCAACTATGTTAAAAGAACAACGAGAATTCATAATAGATTGTATAGAATTTATTCTAACCCATAACTTTTTTATGTACGAAAACACATACTATGAACAGATTTGCGGAACAGCTATGGGCACTAAATTTGCCCCCAGTTACGCAAATCTGTTCATGGGATTATGGGAAACACAATTCCTACAAGAGAGCCCCTTCAAAAATAATTTCATCATGTATAAAAGATTTATTGATGATCTCTTCTTTGTCTGGAAAGGCACAACACAAGATTTAAATACCTGCTTAGAACATATGAACAACAATCAACTTAATCTAAAATTCACTGCAGACTACAGTGCAGAGAAAATACATTATCTAGACCTAGAAATTAGCATAGAAAATAACGAGCTTCTCACAAAAACCTATTTCAAAGAGGTCGATGCAAACAACTTCATACACGAAACCAGTGGTCACCTCAAGCGGTGGAAACAAAATATACCAAAGGGTCAGTTCCTTAGACTCAAAAGAAACTGTAAAAAAGACACAGATTTTGAAATCCAATCAAAGAGACTTAAAGAGAAATTCATAGAAAGAGGATACACAGAGGAAGAAATAGAAGTGGAAAGACTTCAAGTACAAAAAAACAACAGAAAGGACATACTCAAATATAAACCCAAAGATAAAACTAACACTATAGAAGAATCTAAAGAATGGTTCATCCCTTTCATCACAGAGTACAGTGAGGATAGAGGTGAAATAGAAAAAATTATCAAATCACACTGGAAAATACTACAACAAGATCCACACTTAGGAGAAAAATTACCACAAAACCCAAAATTAATTTACAAAAAGGCCAAAAATCTAAAAAGTTCACTAGCTCCAACCATAAAACATAACAAACCGAAAATCCAAAAAGGAGTTCAAGGTGAAACATTACAGGGATTTTATCCCTGCGGTTTCTGCAAAGCATGCAGACATGCAAAAAAAGCTAAATCATTCAAATCTAGCATCACAAACAAGGAATATAAAATAAAAGAGACTATAAGATGTACAGACACAAACATAATATATCTTATAACATGCACAAAATGTGACAAACAATATATAGGTGAAACGGAAAGGATGATAAAAGAACGAATAAGGGAACACATATTATCAATAGAAAAATTGGAACTAGAAAGAAATAAAGACCTGCCAGTTCCCAAACACTTCAGAACTTGCAATAACAGCAATTTAAAATATTACACAGCTATACAAAAAATTAAACAAAATATAAGAGGTGGTAACCAGGCAAACAACCTACTTAAAAAAGAAGCAAAATGGATCTTCGAAATGCAAACCTTAAGACCAAAAGGTCTGAATAAAGACTTCAGTCTAAACTGTTTCTTGAATACTTGAACCACAAAAAATCCTGCATGCCAACACCAAAAACCCAATCTAATAACAACACTTCATAAACAATTAAAAATTTCACCAAAAATTTTAAAAAATCGTTTTATAATACAATCCTTCAACAAAGGCTAAAAGAGAACAAACACTCCAAATTCGGAAGAGAAACCCAACAGGTTGATACACAACTAATAATAATGGATGTTCTATATCCTTGAACCAATACAATTGAAATGATGAATACCAAAAGATTAACCTGCTCTTCGACAAAAGATTATAAAAGAACGAACACTAAAAATAAATAAATTACAAAAATAGGAATAAAAATTCCAGAACCAATAATGCATGTTTCATATACTTGCACCAAAGCAATAATAATGGAAATAACGATTATTAATAAAAAACCTGCTTTTTAACAAACGATTACTAAAGATCAAACAAGAACACGCAAAATTGAAATTTCCCATTCCACTGTTATATTAAATTGCATCATCAAAACAAATGACTAAACCTCTAATTTACCAACCCTAGAATTGAACCAACAATAAAATATGAATTCTTGCACTAAAGGACTAAAAAGAACATAATAAATATTCAAATTGGCATATACCAAAAACCTTATACTGACTCACAAACCCTGTAAGGACAGATTCTCTGATGTACAAAAAGTTATTTATGTTTTTATTATAACAATACATTCATATTTGTGTTTACTACTGGAACAAGTTTTTATAACGTTTTATGCATTTACTTGGTCATCTGATACAAATAAGTGAAAATTCCCCCATCACCGTGATAAACTGAACCATTAATAGGTCACATGCTAAGGAATGACCAATCAAAAGCACCGACACAACAACCAATAGGATCACCAGATTGTAAAGATACAACTACCTAGGGGATCCAATAGAATCAAATCACAGAATACAAAAACCCACTTTTACAACTGCAAGGATATGCTTGATAAAGGCTGTATTAATTAGCTGAAACGCGTTGCCTACTCCTTGCTACACTGAACATTTTCATAGTCCACTTTCGAAGTGGACCGCCAAGACTACATCAAACCACGGACCAACAAATACGCTTGAAAGATATTCTGAAGCGTTCAAGAACAACCTTCAAAGCACCTAGTCCTCCTTTCAAAGGACCGCCAAGAACAACTGAAATACCTTACCTAATAATTGGGCCTAAAGAAACCTGTGGACACCTGCAGATCGGATACTCTGAAACAAATAGAGTACGATCTAAACAGAACACATTCGCAACAATTCAAGAGGTTTTGAAAACCTGAACCGGGCAAAAAGCCCAGCCATCTGACAAAAGGATTAACGGTTAAAGCACACTACCACAATACCACAGCATCTACTTCTTCAAGTGTGTGTAATCGCAGAGACAAACCAACTCGACATACTGAAACCACTACAGTAAAGATTGAATTGGGTACAAAAAGAAACTAGACCAGAAGCAAAGTATCCCAAAAGAAACAACGGGTAAGATTTATTATACCTACACCAACTAAGGAAGTTAATGTGAAGGACAGATAACCAAAACTACTTAACAGTGACTTATAATCGCAATATATATAGCAATTAGACAAAAACGTGTTGCAGCACGCCCACACATACTATCCCCATGGAGGACTTAACAACAGCGCTTTTAACAAAAAGCAATTAACAATTACTCTAACGATCACGGCAGAAAGACTTTATCTTTCATAACTTATACGATTTTTACTGTATCACTTTATTTTTGTTTCACTTGTATTATTTGTTACTAATGTTGATACCATTGACGCTATTTTAATTATATTGTTGATACCATTGACGCTATTTTAATTATATTGTTGATACCATTGACGCTATTTTAATTATGTATGTTCAGCTTTAAACAAACGAATATGGTAAATATGGTAATTAAGAATTAATATTGCGAATATTCTTTGTGGATACCATACTTCTTTACAAGTCCACTATATCAAATCCATAAAAAATATCTGCAATTAAACCAAAATTCAAAAATTCAAATATACAGATATGTTTGTATAATACACTAAGTAACAGGGATTGGAAAACATATTATATCATTTTATTCACACTGTATGGTTGGCCAACCAGTTAGATTTGTTTTAAGAATCAATTTCTATTGTTTTAAATTTTTTTGTATGTATTTATAATTCTAAAAATATATAGATCTCATTGAATCAAACTACATAGTAAGACTCTCTTTCCTTATTGGGTAATTAAGCACAAGCGCTTAAGAGTCTCATCCAATCCTGAGAGCTACGGAAATCCTATTCGCTGTGCAAATCAGTTCTGCGGTTGCCGGTCTTCAGTTCTGCGGTCCTGGATGATATATTGCACATGCGTTAGGTGTTAGTTTATATTTTCAGGGAGTAACATTTTAAGCGTAAGGCTTGCTGCCTCTGCCTATGTGTGGCAAGGTGAAAATGGAGTAAAATTTCTCCATTTTCACTGCGTAAGTCCTTGCGCTGAATATGTGATACCAATTTGTGACGCTGTACTATGTTAGCTTATGGTAGTAAAATTATTGGGCGTCGGTTGAAATATACGCGCCGTATTTATATGCGGCACTGTATATGTGATAGCAAACCCAGACTAAACACCGGTGTCGCCGGCTTCTGTGGGCGATGCCGCATATGTAATCTCGCCCCCTGTATGCATCTATTTTCGGATCTGTAAAATAGAACAGGTGTAGCATTGTAAGAAAAATACCAGCACAGATGTAAGTAGAACAATATATATATATCACATGATACAGGGGCCTGGCAAAAATTAGCCATTTTTCTCTTGGTATCCTTTGTTGAAAATCTTACCAAGGATGGTTCAGGAGCAGCAATGCCCAACTGGGAGCTGAAATAAGAGCTTAAGCAAACTCAACAATAAAACTTATTTGGAAACATTTTTTTAATTGTTTTCTTTGAATCATGAAAGAAAAGTGTTAGGTTATTATTATTATTATTATCGGTTATTTGTAGAGCGCCAACAGATTCTGCAGCGCTAAGTTTCATATCCCTTTAAACAGCAACACAAGGGATGTATTGCTCACTGGGGTATTGCTCACTGGTGTATTGCTCACTGGTGTATTGGTCACTGATGTATTGCTCACTGGTGTATTGGTCACTGGTGTATTGGTCACTGATGTATTGGTCACTGGTGTATTGGTCACTGGTGTATTGCTCACTGGTGTATTGGTCACTGATGTATTGCTCACTGGTGTATTGGTCACTGGTGTATTGGTCACTGATGTATTGGTCACTGGTGTATTGGTCACTGGTGTATTGCTCACTGGTGTATTGGTCACTGGTGTATTGGTCACTGGTGTATTGGTCACTGGTGTATTGCTCACTGGTGTATTGCACACTGGTGTATTGGTCACTGGTGTATTGCTCACTGGTGTATTGCTCACTGGTGTATTGCTCACTGGGGTATTGCTCACTGGTGTATTGCTCACTGGTGTATTGGTCACTGATGTATTGGTCACTGGTGTATTGCTCACTGGTGTATTGCTCACTGGTGTATTGCTCACTGGGGTATTGGTCACTGGTGTATTGCTCACTGGTGTATTGCTCACTGGTGTATTGGTCACTGGTGTATTGCTCACTGGTGTATTGGTCACTGGTGTATTGGTCACTGGTGTATTGCTCACTGGTGTATTGCTCACTGATGCATTGCTCACTGGGGTATTGGTCACTGGTGTATTGCTCACTGGTGTATTGCTCACTGGGGTATTGGTCACTGGTGTATTGCTCACTGGTGTATTGCTCACTGGGGTATTGGTCACTGGTGTATTGCTCACTGGTGTATTGGTCACTGGTATATTGCACACTGGTGTATTGGTCACTGATGTATTGGTCACTGGTGTATTGGTCACTGGTGTATTGGTCACTGGTGTATTGCTCACTGGTGTATTGGTCACTGGTGTATTGGTCACTGGTGTATTGCTCACTGGTGTATTGCACACTCGTGTATTGCTCACTGGTGTATTGCACACTGGTGTATTGCTCACTGGTGTATTGGTCACTGGTGTATTGGTCACTGGTGTATTGCTCACTGGTGTATTGGTCACTGGTGTATTGCTCACTTGTGTATTGCACACTGGTGTATTGGTCACTGATGTATTGCTCACTGGTGTATTGCACACTGGTGTATTGGTCACTGATGTATTGCTCACTGGTGTATTGGTCACTGGTGTATTGCTCACTGGTGTATTGCTCACTGGTGTATTGCTCACTGGTGTATTGGTCACTGGTGTATTGCTCACTGGTGTATTGGTCACTGGTGTATTGGTCACTGGTGTATTGCTCACTGGTGTATTGGTCACTGGTGTATTGGTCACTGGCGTATTGGTACATGATGACCTCCTACAAGCATTAAAAAAAAAGTTTTATTTGCAATAATTATTTTAAAGGGACATAGAAGTAAATATTTAGGGCTCGATTATGAGTGTAGTGCAAATTAACGCTTCTACTTGAGCATTAATTGCGCAAGATATAAGATTTTTGCGCTCGTCAGGTTGTACTCATATTATTAGTTGAAAGTTAAACTGTTTTCGCTCTTGCGCTAACCCGACAAGCACAAAAAGCTGAAGTTAGAATATGGAGGGAGGGTTCTCGTATTCCCACATATAAAGTCAATGGAGCAAAAAAAGTGGAAAAACACCCCACTCTCGTGCAAACCCAATCACACTTACCCAACATGAGAATATGAATATTTCATATTCCTATGTTCTATTTATTCTTAAATACATATTTCTGATGGTATTTTGGTACAATATATATCTATATTTACACACATATATATATATAAACACACATATACATGATTATACCGTATATGTGTATAGATATATACAAATATGTATATATAGGAATATATATTTTTAAATACATTGAACATATTCCGGTGAACGGAATGTGCAGAATATTGGAATGTGAAATATTTACAGTAAATAAATACGGCTAGATTACGAGTTTTGCGTTATGAGCGGCTCGGTACTAACTTGCAAGTTATTTCCACCACTCACCCCCCTATAGCGCTGCTATTACAGGTTTTCATAAACCTGGCGTTAGCAGGCAATATTGCAGCGTTGAGCAAAATTGAGCTCCATACTGCACTCAAATGCCAACGTTGCTTTGAGCTGGTTTTACGTGCTTGTGCACGATTTCCCCATAGATATCAATGGGGAGAGCCGGCTAAAAAAAAGCCTAACACCTGCAATAAAGGAGTGTAAAGCTCCAATACGCAGTCGCATTGATACCTATGGGGAAAGAAAAGTTATGTTTACACCTAACAACCTAACATAAACCTTGAGTCTAAACACCCCTAATCTGATGCCCCCAACATCGCTTATGCCTACATTACACTTATTAAGCCTTAATCTGCCACCCCTTACATCGCCGCCACCCACCTACACTTATTAACCCCTAATCTGATGCTCCTAACATCGCCACCACCTACCTACATTTATTAACCCCTAATCTTCCGCCCCCAACTTCGCAACCACTATACTAAAGTTATTAACCCCTAACCCTAAGTCTAACCCTAACACCCACTAACTTGAACATAATTAAAATAAATCTAAATAAAAATTACTATTAATACCTAAATAATTCCTATTTAAAACGAAATACCTATAAAATAAACCCTAAGCTACCTACAATATAACTAATAGTTACATTGTATCTATCTTAGGTTTTATTTTTATTTCACAGGTAAGTTTGTATTTATTTTAACTAGGTAGACTAGTTACTAAATAGTTATTAACTATTACTAGCTACCTAGCTAAAATAAATACAAATTTACCTGTAAAATAAAACCTAACCTGAGTTACACTAACACCTAACCTTACACTACAATTAAATAAATTACATTAATTAAATACAATTAACTAAATTACAAAAACAAACACTAAATTACACAAAATAAAAAATAAATGATCAAATATTAAACTAATTACACCTAATCTAATTCCCCTATCAAAATAAATAAGCCCCCCCCCCAAATAAAAAACCCTAGCCTAAACTAAACTGCCAATGGCCCTTAAAAGGGCCTTTTGCGGGGCATTGCCCAAAAGAAATCAGCTCTTTTACCTTTTAAAAAAAAATACAAACAACCCCCCAACAGTAAAACCCACCACCCACACAACCATATCAAATAAAATCCTATCTAAAAAAAAACTATGCTCCCCATTGCCCTTAAGAGGGCATTTGGATGGGCATTGCCCTTAAAAGGGCATTTAGCTCTTTTTCAGCCCAAACCCTAACACTAACCCCCGAAGATCCACTTACAGTTTTTATTTTACAGGTAATTTTGTATTTATTTTAGCTAGGTAGCTAGTAAATAGTTAATAAACTCGTAATGCCGGTGCTATGGAAGTCCCATTGAAAAAAGACTTTTGGAAAGCTGCTGTAGTTACATAGGGGGGTAGTTATCAAGCCGTCTACTTTTCTGGCTTCGCCGGCCCAATACGCCCGCCTAAGCTCGCCTACCTTCGCCGCCGCGGACCTGAAAAAATACGCCTAAGTTATCAAATAAAGCTGTCAAAAAGCTGCGGGGCGATGAGCAGCGGACTGTGACAGTTATCACTCATCCGATCTCGCTGCTCTTCGGCTTTTTCCCAGCTTTATTGCTAGCCTGTCACTAAGCACCCACACTAAACTGCACTGTTCTACCCCCTATACCGGCGCCCCCGGAGCCTCCCGCAACTCAATAAAGTTACTAACCCCTAAACCGCCGCTCCTAGACCCTGCCGCAACTCTTATAAATGTATTAACCCCTAAACCACCGCTCCTAGACCCTGACGCAACTCTTATAAATGTATTAACCCCTAAACCGCCGCTCCCGGACACCGCTGCCACCTACATTATACCTAGTTACCCCTATCCTGCCCCCCCCATACCGTCGCCCTCTATAATAAAATTATTAACCCCTATCCTGCTGATCCCGCACCTCGCCGCAACTAAATAAATAGTTTAACCCCTAAACCGCCGCTCCCTGAACCCGCCGCAACCTATAATACATTTATTAACCCCTATCCTGCCCCCCACTACGACGCCGCAACTGTAATAAATTTATTAACCCCTAAACCTAAGTCTAACACTAACCCTAACGCCCCCCTAACTTAAATATTAATTAAATAAATCTAAATAATATTTCTATTATTAACTAAGTTAATCCTATTTAAAACTAAATACTTACCTATAAAATAAACCCTAATATAGCTACAATGTAATTAATAATTACATTGTAGCTATTTTAGGAATTATATTTATTTTACAGGTAACTTTGTATTTATTTTAGCTAGTTAGAATAGTTATTAAATAGTTATTAACTA
Organism: Bombina bombina; assembly: GCF_027579735.1. Lineage (NCBI taxonomy): Eukaryota > Metazoa > Chordata > Amphibia > Anura > Bombinatoridae > Bombina > Bombina bombina. The sequence goes on along the minus strand of NC_069506.1, from coordinate 328,876,206 downwards.
TTTAATAACTACCTAGCTAAAAGAAATACAAAATTACCTGTAAAATAAATGCTAACCTAAGTTACAATTAAACCTAACACTACACTATCATTAAATTAATTAAATAAACTACCTACAAATAACTACAATTAAATACAATTACATAAACTAACTAAAGTACAAAAAATAAAAAAAGCTAAGTTACAGAAAATAAAAAAATAAGTTACAAACATTTTACAAATATTACAACAATTTTAAGCTACTTACACCTAATCTAAGCCCCCTAATAAAATAACAAACCCCCCCAAAATAAAAAAATGCCCTACCCTATTCTAAATTAAATAAAGTTCAACGCTCTTTTACCTTACCAGCCCTTAAAAGGGCCATTTGTGGGGGCATGCCCCCAAAAGTTCAGCTCTTTTGCCTGTAAATGAAAAATACAACCCCCCCCCCAACATTAAAACCAACCACCCACATACCCCTAATCTAACCCAAACCCCCCTTACAAAAACCTAACACTAATCCCCTGAAGATCTTCCTACCTTGAGTCGTCTTCACTCAGCCGAGCAGCGATGGAACCCAAGTGGACATCCGGACCGGCAGAAGTGATCATCCAAGGGGCGCTGAAGAAATCTTCCATCCGATGAAGTCATCATCCAGGCGGCGCTGAAGAAGTCTTCGATCCGGGCAATGTCATCTTCCAAGCCGGGTCTTGAATCTTCCTTCCGCCGCCGCGGAACCGTAGTCCGTCGGTGAAGAAGGATGTTCCGCGGCGGCGGAAGGAAGATTCCAGACCCCGCTTGGAAGATGACATCGCCCGGATCGAAGACTTCTTCAGCGCCGCCTGGATGATGACTTCATCGGATGGAAGATTTCTTCAGCGCCCCTTGGATGATCACTTCTGCCGGTCCGGATGTCCACTTGGCTTCCATCGCTGCTCGGCTGAGTGAAGACGACTCAAGGTAGGAAGATCTTCAGGGGATTAGTGTTAGGTTTTTGTAAGGGGGGTTTGGGTTAGATTAGGGGTATGTGGGTGGTGGGTTTTAATGTTGGGGGGGGTTGTATTTTTCATTTACAGGCAAAAGAGCTGAACTTTTGGGGGCATGCCCCCACAAATGGCCCTTTTAAGGGCTGGTAAGGTAAAAGAGCGTTGAACTTTATTTAATTTAGAATAGGGTAGGGCATTTTTTTTATTTTGGGGGGTTTGTTATTTTATTAGGGGGCTTAGATTAGGTGTAAGTAGCTTAAAATTGTTGTAATAATTGTAAAATCTTTAACTTATTTTTTTATTTTCTGTAACTTAGCTTTTTTTATTTTTTGTACTTTAGTTAGTTTATGTAATTGTATTTAATTGTAGTTATTTGTAGGTAGTTTATTTAATTAATTTAATGATAGAGTAGTATTAGGTTTAATTGTAACTTAGGTTAGGATTTATTTTACAGGTAATTTTGTATTTCTTTTAGCTAGGTAGTTATTAAATAGTTAATAACTATTTAATAACTATTCTAACTAGCTAAAATAAATACAAAGTTACCTGTAAAATAAAAATAAATCCTAAGATAGCTACAATATAATTATTATTTATATTGTAGCTATATTAGGGTTTATTTTACAGGTAAGTATTTAGTTTTAAATAGAAATAATTTATTAAAGTATAGTGTAGTGTTAGGTGTAATTGTAACTTAGGTTAGGATTTATTTTACAGGTAAATTTCTCTTTATTTTAGCTAGGTAAGCTATTAAATAGTTAATAACTATTTAATAGCTATTGTACCTAGTTAAAATAAATTGAAAGTTGCCTGTAAAATAAAAATAAATCCTAAGATAGCTACAATATAATTATTATTTATATTGTAGCTATATTAGGGTTTATTTTACAGGTAAGTATTTAGTTTTAAATAGGATTAATTTAGTTAATAATATAAATATTATTTAGATTTATTTAATTAATATTTAAGTTAGGGTGGCGTTAGGGTTAGTGTTAGACTTAGGTTTAGGGGTTAATAACGTTATTATAGAGGGCGGCGGTATAGGGGGGCAGGATAGGGGTTAATAGGTATAATGTAGGTGGCGGTGGGCTCCGGGAGCGGCGGTTTAGGGGTTAATACATTTATTATAGTTGCGGTGGGCTCCGGGAGGCGGCAGTTTAGGGGGTAATAACTTTATTATAGAGGGCGGCGGTATAGGGGGGGCAGGATAGGGGTTAATAGGTATAATGTAGGTGGCGGTGGGCTCTGGGAGCGGCGGTTTAGGGGTTAATATGTATAGAGTAGCTTGCGGTGGGCTCCGGGAGCGGCGGTTTAGGGGGTAATAACTTTATTTACTTGCGGCGGTGTAGGGGGGACAGATTAGGGGTGTTTAGACTCGGGGTACATGTTAGGGTGTTAGGTGCAGACATCTCCCATAGGAATCAATGGGATGTCTGTCAGCAGCGAACTTGTACTTTCGTTTCGCTATGGTCAGACTCCCATTGATTCCTATGGGATCCGCCGCCTCCAGGCTGGCGCTTTGAAAACCAGGTACGCTGGGCCGTAAAAGTGCCGAGCGTACCTGCTACTTTTTTGATAACTAGCAAAAGTAGTGAGATTGTGCCGAACTTGTGTGCGGAACATCTGTAGTGACGTAAGAATCGATCTGTGTCGGACTGAGTCCGGCGGATCGAAGCTTACGTCACAAAATTCTACTTTTGCCGGTCTCGAGCCTTTGATAACTAAGGCGAATCAGCCTCGCCACAAATACGCTGCGGAATTCCAGCGTATTTGAGGTTGACGGCTTGATAACTAGGCCCCATTGTGTGATGGCCAAAAAAGTGTGCGGTACAGCTGTACCTGCAAGACTCGTAATACCAGCGGTAGTGAAAAAGCAGTGTTATGAGGCTTTTTCACCCATAACGCAAAACTCGTAATCTAGCTGATATTTAATACCTTTATTAAAAATGAATATTGCATAAATATGTTTTTACATGTTTTCATCTACTTAACTGCAAAGGTCCCCAATGCACCAATGCACTTATATGTCTCTCCCTCTCTCTCTCTCTCTCTCTCTCTCTCTCTTTTTTATATATATATATATATATATATATATATATATATATATATATATATATATATATATATATTATCTATATATATATTTTTAGAGGATATGCATTTGTGAAATAAATATTTTAATAATTTTACATAATTTTTTTATATTTACATATTTTTACCTTAAGTGCAGCATTTGATTTCTTACTAACCATTGATCTATAGCATAATACACATTGCTATTCTACATTTTCAGGATATATTTTTTATAATTTAGTGTTTAGAGGGGTTATTTAGTTAATCCTTTTTGGGTTTTATTTATTCCTTTAGCCTACTGGGTATATGGGCGCCACTCCATCTGTTTATATTTGAATTTAGCTTTTATGAAGGTGATCTGCAAACAGTTGGGCTCTTAGGGGTTTATGGCTGATAGTAATGAAGAATAAGAATTAGTATTAGGAAAGGTTACTGTAGGTTGTATGCATCCCTGAACAGTAGAGTTTTTAGGGAGCACTTGAAGCTGTTAAAACTAGGAAAGAGTCTTGTGAAGCAAGGCAGAGAGTTGCACAAGATGGGAGCCAGTCTGGAGAAGTCCTGTAAACAGGAATGTGAGGAGGTAACAAGAGAGGAGGAGAGTAGGAGGTCTTGAGCAGAGCGAAGGGGATGGGAGGGAGAGTATCTGGAGACAAGGTCTGAGATATAGGGAGGATCAGTGCAGTTGAGGGCCTTGTCTGTCAGAGTCATAATTTTGTGTTTAATCCTGGAGGCAAAAGTTAGCCAGTCAAGGGATTGGCAGAGAAGTGCAGCAGATGAAGAGTGACGTGTAAGGAAGATGAGCCTGGCAGAGGCATTCATTATGCACTGTTAAGGAGCTATACGGCAGCTGGGGAGACCAAAGAGGATGAGTTGCAGTAGTCAAGGTGGTAAAGGATGAGAGAGCGGATTAAAATCTTAGTTGTGTCTTGTGTAAGGAAATGTCTAATTTTATAGATGTTTTTTTTTTTTTTTTTTTAAATAAATTTTTTATTGAAGTTTCAAAAAGCAAAAAGAATACATAATACAACATTTGCCCGTTCATAAGAATAACAGAATACAACACCTAGTATTGTGATAGGAGAAACAAGAAAACAGCGCATCCACGATTCACAGTAGAGTTTATTCAGGAGACACACCTACATATATAAAATTGCACTTACAAGATAATGATGATAAAAATGCCTGTAGCTCAAAATTTAGCTTGATGGTTATAATCCTGAGCAGTCCATACAGAAGTTTCCTCTTTATGCCGACCAGCAGCTTCCAATTCGACCTCCCTGCTCCGGCTTAAATACAGCAACTTATACAAATACAAAAATTTAAAACACAATATTCCTCATATCAGGGAAATATTGAACACCCAACGCGTTTCCTCTGCTCACAGGCAGACTTTCTCAAGGGACATGTATTGTATGACTGATTCTATTCTCAGACCAAACTTAAACTTTCAAATTTTCCCGCACTCATTACCTGTTTGTGGGAGGGTAACTAGTATACCATATTACCCTTAATACATAGGCACTAGTACCACAAACAGTCACAGAGATGTGCATTCTATGTCTTCACCTATTCCCTAACATAAATAAAAGAGAGAATCACCAGTATGTAAAATATTTTGAAATTATAAAACCTATTACTAAACCTATTAAAAGTACTTTTTTTAAAAAACTAACTTAATCTCACTTATGGTATTTGACCCCCATTTCATATTGCACTTAATTCATACATTTATGCTTCATGAAAATATAAACTTAATAGTCGTAGCAGATGGTAAAAAATAATAATAATGGAAAAATTAATGTAAGATAAAAGAACCTAATAAAAGATTATACACACTTCCGTATACTTCTCTATTATTGCACCTATTTATGAACATTTGAGAAGTATTTATTTAATTCATGATGCCCTAATTCATAAATGCCTGCAAATCAATATCAATATTCAGGCCTTTTGGTTCCAGGCAATCTAGGCGATGTATCCATTTTGTCTCACATTTCCTAAGTAATAGTAACCTTCTATTTGGACATGGTCCTGGTTTTATCTGCTCTAATACTCTTATAGACAAGTCTTTGTGATTACTGTTATGCACATTATTAAAGTGACTGGATACACTATGCTTGTCAAATCCTGCCTTTATATTTTCAATATGTTCGTACCATCTTCTTTTTATGGTTCTTTTCGTACGCCCTACATATATTTTCCCACATTTACATAGGAGTTGATAAACCACATACGTGGATTGGCTAGGGAACAATCCACACATCATATAGGGAACAATCCACACGTAATATTCAAAAAGAATAGAAATCTAAAAAGCCTGATAGCTCCTTCAAAATTGAAAAATATAAAAGGAAGGAATATAAATACAAATGGGCCCACAACTCTATCTAATTGGCTACAATTGAAAGCAGGCACATATAGATGTGGCAGAAAAAATTGCAGTATGTGTGACAATATTATTAAAGGAACAGAGGTTAACAACTATGATAATAGTAAAAAGTTCAACATTAATTGTAGAACAACATGCCAATCCACGTATGTGGTTTATCAACTCCTATGTAAATGTGGGAAAATATATGTAGGGCGTACGAAAAGAACCATAAAAAGAAGATGGTACGAACATATTGAAAATATAAAGGCAGGATTTGACAAGCATAGTGTATCCAGTCACTTTAATAATGTGCATAACAGTAATCACAAAGACTTGTCTATAAGAGTATTAGAGCAGATAAAACCAGGACCATGTCCAAATAGAAGGTTACTATTACTTAGGAAATGTGAGACAAAATGGATACATCGCCTAGATTGCCTGGAACCAAAAGGCCTGAATATTGATATTGATTTGCAGGCATTTATGAATTAGGGCATCATGAATTAAATAAATACTTCTCAAATGTTCATAAATAGGTGCAATAATAGAGAAGTATACGGAAGTGTGTATAATCTTTTATTAGGTTCTTTTATCTTACATTAATTTTTCCATTATTATTATTTTTTACCATCTGCTACGACTATTAAGTTTATATTTTCATGAAGCATAAATGTATGAATTAAGTGCAATATGAAATGGGGGTCAAATACCATAAGTGAGATTAAGTTAGTTTTTTAAAAAAAGTACTTTTAATAGGTTTAGTAATAGGTTTTATAATTTCAAAATATTTTACATACTGGTGATTCTCTCTTTTATTTATGTTAGGGAATAGGTGAAGACATAGAATGCACATCTCTGTGACTGTTTGTGGTACTAGTGCCTATGTATTAAGGGTAATATGGTATACTAGTTACCCTCCCACAAACAGGTAATGAGTGCGGGAAAATTTGAAAGTTTAAGTTTGGTCTGAGAATAGAATCAGTCATACAATACATGTCCCTTGAGAAAGTCTGCCTGTGAGCAGAGGAAACGCGTTGGGTGTTCAATATTTCCCTGATATGAGGAATATTGTGTTTTAAATTTTTGTATTTGTATAAGTTGCTGTATTTAAGCCGGAGCAGGGAGGTCGAATTGGAAGCTGCTGGTCGGCATAAAGAGGAAACTTCTGTATGGACTGCTCAGGATTATAACCATCAAGCTAAATTTTGAGCTACAGGCATTTTTATCATCATTATCTTGTAAGTGCAATTTTATATATGTAGGTGTGTCTCCTGAATAAACTCTACTGTGAATCGTGGATGCGCTGTTTTCTTGTTTCTCCTATACATAGTTTTTGCCTCTACGGGACGCACACAGTGGAAGCCCCGTGATACACCAGCAGCACCTGATCAGATTCAAGCAAGATCTGTGGAGTTTCTGTAAGGAGACACCCGCTCCTTCCTTGTACTCGCTGTGGACATCGGCAAAACAGCTTCAACCTGAACTGAACCAAGTGCGGTCTGTAATCATTTTTTTGTATCTTGTTTGCCTTGGGAACCACTGCCAAAAAACTATAAAAGAACAATTGTGGTACAAATACGGAGCGGTAAAGGACTAATTGTAACTTTGTTTGTGGCTACACGCTTATATTAGGAGACGTGTATGACATTTTAACAGCAATTTTTATTTCCATGTTTTCTATTAATTTTTCTGACGATAATTGCTGTGTATAATATTTTCTCTTGGTATTTGCATTTATATTAACCCTATTGCAAATTAATACTTGAAAATACCTTAAATTACTCTATCTGGATAATACCCAGGGTCACTATAGACGTGTGCCTCCAATTGCAAACAGTAGCGCTGTTAGTATTCTCTCAAATTTTAGTATTGTGATATACATTTTATTTATGTAGCTAGTCGAGAAGTTACTGTTCTGGGTATCAAGCTGAATCATAAATTTAAAGGCTCACAGAGATAAGCATGACCATAAAAATATGAAAAGGTCAGTCTTTACAAGTAGTAACCTATGTTGTATCTGGAGAGGTGTCAGGAGTAAGCTTGGGCGGACTGAGATGAAACTTCATTTTATATTTTGGCAATTGAGATCTGATCTCCACACCACTAACAAGGATAAAGTGGGAATTTATGCGGTGATGTGGGGAGTTAGCATTTAGAATGACCTCAAGTAGGCTGTGGAGAACCGGAAAGAAGAGGGATTACAGTGGGCAAAAGCCACTCAAATTGTGGAGGGGGAGGGGGAGGGGGAGGGAAAAAGTGTGGGGGGAACGGAGCCAACTTTAACAGGGCTGCAGTATGGGCTCGTTTATAGGACTATGTAGGTTATAGATGTACAGGGCCATAACTAAAATAGGGAACTATGCGAGAATTCTTATGTGCTATGTGTATCTATGGGGCAAGGATATGTATATCAGTGGGAGCTGGGGTAGAGAGAGGTCAGAACATTCTAATTTCAGGCCTCTTCGGGAACTTGAAGGGGGAGGATAATTAAATTATAATTGTGAATATTTCTGGGGGAGGGGATGGTGGTTGCGTAAAAAGAGTGCATGGTTAATATTGAGCTAAGAGTATATACATATAGGGATTACTTATGGAAAAACAGGAGGTGGCTAAGAACAATAATACAGTAAAAACAAAGAATAAAAAGAAAAGCCACTAGTGGCATAAATGCAGATTACCATGATAATGTAACCCCCTTTGAGCAGTATATAAATATTAGCAGCTGAAACATTGAACAATGCTTGATATTTGGCTGTGTAGGATAGGGGGGGTGAAGGAAGTGTCAGCTGCATTTAATGTAGCTAAGGAATCAATGTTGCAGGTGTAAAGAGGGAGGGGAATTTGAACAAGGAGGACAACATTAGTTTAATAGTTATCTGAGTGGTGTCAGTCCCCTTACTAAGGGCAGTTTGTGCTATACAGAATTCCCCTAAACAAAATCCCCAATGAACCAATATCTTTTACTATAAAAAGTTTGCAAGATGAGTCTAAAGGTTGACCTGCTATGCTTCCTACCCCACTCTAATAAACAGATGTGCATTCATAACATATACTTGAAATTCTGGGCAGTATGTACATATGACTTTATCTCCCGGTAGTTCAAATAATCCATGGTAATAAAGGGATAACAGTAGAAGCGTGTCTTTCCCTATAGGGGTCTAGTATAAGCAGCCTATGCTGATACATGTGGATTAAATACCTGAATACTGAAACATACAAAATAGGGCACCCTGTCTTGCAGAACCGAAACATAACATTTGATTATTACAAAACCAAGACAGCGTTACATAATTAAATGAAATACCAATACGTATGGAGGTAAGTGGCAAGTCCCGACAAGGGTAGTCCCCGAGTTTAGCAGAACCAGCACTTCTGCAGAAGTGTATTATTTAGCCGATACCGCTTCTCAAGGCTAGCTTGCCATATCTATCAGTTTGCTTTTTGCGTGGTAGTTGCTCTATCATAGACGCATCTTGTGGACTGCTGAGCTGAATCGTGGTCCATAGGTAGGACCCCCCTCCGTAATCTAGGCACCGGTCTTTCTGAGCAATATGAAACCTCTTCGTAGGAGGGGAAGGGTGCATGGCCGTAAAGGACAAGAGATCCGATGGACCATCTCCAGAGTGACAAAGCAGAGGCATATCTACCATAGCTCCCGCCTCGACCGGCCACCTCGAGACAGGGGTCGGGTAAGTGGCGGTGGATTCGGATGTAGCGTCAAATTGTTGAGGTAATGTGGAGAGGTCCCGTCTGGTCTCAGCTGCCATCTTGACCTGTTGGAGAGGGTAAGTAACTGGGGGGGGGGGCGAGGTATTAGAATCCCCCTCCGGAGCGTCAGAAGAAGCTTTTCGGCTGAGAGATAAACTCTGAGAGAGGATGTTAAACTGAATGACCATGCGGTGTCCTAACCTCTCTATAGCCTGTAAGATTAGTGAATCCATTTTCTCGGAACAGAGTGGGGCCAGGTCTGTTCATTAAGGGTAAGCCGTAGCAGAGAGGTCAGGAGTAAAGGCTTTCAGATCGGAAGGTTGAAGATTCCGGTAGGAAGGTGGCTGGCTTTTCTTTGTTGGAGCGGTCTCTATGTCTTTATCTCCGTTGTCTCTACAAATATTTTCTTGCTTCTCCGTTCGTAGTTAGTTCTTGCCACAGTCAACTACGATCCATTCTCTTAAGGTACTGACCACCACGCGGCCCACAAGATGGCCGCCCCTTAGCTGGGTTGTATGTAGGTTATGGGCAATAAAGGAAAGTTCAGTGCATGTAAGTTTAGATCCCCTCTGCACCACCGGGTCTTGAAGCACTGGTCTCCAAAGTATTAAGGAGATGTTTTAGGGATTCTCGGGCAACTTTGAGCGGTCTAGTTAACAGTTGAAGGTAATATGTGAGCAGAGCTCCTTCAAAGTGCGACCGCTCTGATGCCTGGCTGGCGCTGCTCCTTATAGATGTTTTTTAAGCGGCAGGATTTAGCCAAGGCTGAATGTGAGGAGTGAAAGACAGATCTGAGTAAAATGTGACCCCAAGACATTGGGCATGCAGGGTAGGGGTAATGATGACGTTGTTGATAGTTATAGAGATATGGGGGATGGAGATTTTAGATGAAGGAGGGATAATAAGGAGCTGGGTTTTGGAGACATTTAGCTTAAGGTAGTGATAGGACATCCAGGAAGAGATGTGAGAAAGACTGTTAGTGACATGGGTAAGTAAGGAAGGAGATAGGTCTGGTGCAGAGAGGTAGATTTGGGTGTCGTTGGTATACAAATGACATTGAAACCCTTGGGACTTTATTAAGGAACCTAATGATGACGTGTAGATTGAGAAGAGAAGGGGACTGAGGACAGAGCCTTGCGGTGCCCCAACAGAAAGTGGTGACGGGGCAGAGGAAGCCCCAAAGAATGCTACACTAAAGGCACAGTTAGACAGGTAGAACCATGAGAGGGCTGTATCACAAATGCCGAAGGATTGGCGATTTGGAGCAAAAGTGGGTGGTCAACATCCAAAGGCTGCAGACAGATTAAGGAGGATAAGCAGAGCGAAGTGGCCTTTGGATTTTGCTGTAAGTAGGTCATTGGTAACCTTAACGATTGCTGTCTCTGAGGAGTGATTGGCAAGAAATCCAGATTGCAGTGGGTCAAGGAGTCAGTTTTATTTAAGGAACTGGGATATGTTTGCATATACCAACTTTTTAAGAAGCTTTGAGGCAAGAGGGAAGTAGGGAAATAGGGCGGTATTTGGATGGGGAGGTTGGATCGAGAGAAGGTTTTTATTGAGGATAGGTGTGACCAGTGCATGTTTTAGAGATATGGGAAATATATCAGTGCTGAGGGAAAGGTTGAAAAGGTGTGTGCGTATAGGGTTAAGTGTAGAAGAGAGGGAGGGGAGTAGCTTTTAGGGGATGGGGTCAAGGGGACAGGTATTGAGGTGAGAGCATAGTATAAGTGCAGAAACTTCTTCCTCAGTAACAGAAGAGTTTTGTAAGTGGAGAACAGACATTTTGGGTTTGAAGAAAGAGTAGAGAAGTAATGTTGCTTATAAAAATGAAGGGCAAAGTAGTAGGAGTTCAAGATGAACTTGAAGTGAAGAAAGTTAGCTTAAACCCCAAGATTTTCTCCAGTGCCACTCAGCAGTACGGGAATATCTGCTTAGGTATAGTGTCAGAGGAGTGTGCCTGGGCTGAGGTGAGTGTTTGATTTCCGAGCTAGGGTGGGAGGGGCCAGATTGTCACGGACAGATGTAAGGGTGGAATTATAGTGGCAGATAGTGTCATGCTCGATCCGCTCATTGCCGTGTCACCGCGGCTCTCTGTACACTCCTCCTGACGTCGGCGTCTCTCTATCTGCCTTCAAAAGACCAGCGGGAGATCTTCTCGGGGCCCGTTTGTCTTCCTTTCTCAGAAGCTATGTGAGTACCTTATCTAATCATTCCTGGATATTTTGACCTTTGCCTGCCTGACCGTGTTATTTACCTAAACCCTCAATCTTCCTACTGGCTTCATTAACCCTTGTCTTCCTGACTATACAATTGCTTTGTCAAACCTGCTAAAAGGATTTCCTCTCTGTTTGTTTGTTAACCTGCTTAAAGGGACATTTGCTTTATCAAACCTGCTAAAAGGATTACCTCTCTGTTTGCTAACCTGCTTAAAGGGATATTTGCTTTATCAAACCTGCTAAAAGGATTACCTCTCTGTTTGCTAACCTGCTTAAAGGGACATTTGCTTTATCACACCTGCTAAAAGGAATCCTCTCTGTTTGTTTGCTAACCTGCTTAAAGGGACATTTGCTTTATCAAACCTGCTAAAAGGATTACCTCTCTGTTTGTTTGCTAACCTGCTTAAAGGGACATTTGCTTTATCAAACCTGCTAAAAGGATTACCTCTCTGTTTGTTTGCTAACCTGCTTAAAGGGACAATTGTTTATCCAAACCTGCTAAAAGGAATCCTCTCTGTTTGCTTTCTAACCTGCTTAAAGGAACATTTGCTTTAATTATTCCTGAGTGGGTCACGTCCTGGATATTTCTCAGTGTGCTAGCGTGTATTTTACTTTCACGCTAGCAGTTGGGTTGAATCCTGGGCTGATCCTTTACGACTGACAGATAGATTGGTCAGGACAGGAAGAGGAGTAGATGGATGAGAGGGTTGGTTCCAGAGAACTAGGGAGCTGTTGCTTATCTAATATATAATACTTCTATTAACTTTGGTGTGAAGGGTAGAAGGAGGAAGAGTTGTAGGGGGGATAATATGTTGCAAGTGAGGAGATGATGGTCAGAAAGAGGAAAAGGGGAGTTGTTAAGTCTGAAATAGTTAATTGATAGCTAAAGATTAGATCAAGGGAGTGACCATATTTGTGAGTAGGAGAGTCTGTCCATTGTGACAGAGCAAAAGAGGAAGTGAGTTGCAGAGTTATTTTGCAGAGGAGGCAGTGGGATTGTCAAGAGGGATGTTGAAGTCACCAAGAATGAGGGCAGGGGTGTCTGAGGAAAAGAAATAAGGTAACCAGGCAGCAAAGTGACCTAGAACTTAAGTTGAGGAGCCAGGGGGCAGTATATGTCTGCAACATGTATAGAGAGGGGAGATAATAAGCAAATCATATGGGTTTCGAATGAGAAAAATGTGAGGGAATAGATGGGTTGTATTTGTTGAAAGGTGCAATGAGAGGAAAGTAAATACCTACACCACCTCCTTGTCAATTACCAGATCTACAGGGAGTGCAGAATTATTAGGCAAATGAGTATTTTGACCACATCATCCTCTTTATTAATGTTGTCTTACTCCAAGCTGTATAGGCTCGAAAGACTACTACCAATTAAGCATATTAGGTGATGTGCATCTCTGTAATGAGAAGGGGTGTGGTCTAATGACATCAACACCCTATATCAGGTGTGCATAATTATTAGGCAACTTCCTTTCCTTTGGCAACATGGGTCAAAAGAAGGACTTGACAGGCTCAGAAAAGTCAAAAATAGTGAGATATCTTGCAGAGGGATGCAGCTTCTGAAGCGTGATCATCGAACAATCAAGCGTTTCATTCAAAATAGTCAACAGGGTCGCAAGAAGCGTGTGGAAAAACCAAGGCGCAAAATAACTGCCCATGAACTGAGAAAAGTCAAGCGTGCAGCTGCCAAGATGCCACTTGCCACCAGTTTGGCCATATTTCAGAGCTGCAACATCACTGGAGTGCCCAAAAGCACAAGGTGTGCAATACTCAGAGACATGGCCAAGGTAAGAAAGGCTGAAAGACGACCACCACTGAACAAGACACACAAGCTGAAATGTCAAGACTGGGCCAAGAAATATCTCAAGACTGATTTTTCTAAGGTTTTATGGACTGATGAAATGAGAGTGAGTCTTGATGGGCCAGATGGATGGGCCCGTGGCTGGATTGGTAAAGGGCAGAGAGCTCCAGTCCGACTCAGACGCCAGCAAGGTGGAGGTGGAGTACTGGTTTGGGCTGGTATCAACAAAGATGAGCTTGTGGGGCCTTTTCGGGTTGAGGATGGAGTCAAGCTCAACTCCCAGTCCTACTGCCAGTTTCTGGAAGACACCTTCTTCAAGCAGTGGTACAGGAAGAAGTCTGCATCCTTCAAGAAAAACATGATTTTCATGCAGGACAATGCTCCATCACATGCGTCCAAGTACTCCACAGCGTGGCTGGCAAGAAAGGGTATAAAAGAAGAAAATCTAATGACATGGCCTCCTTGTTCATTGAGAACCTGTGGTCCATCATCAAATGTGAGATTTACAAGGAGGGAAAACAGTACACCTCTCTGAACAGTGTCTGGGAGGCTGTGGTTGCTGCTGCACACAATGTTGATGGTGAACAGATCTAAACACTAACAGAATCCATGGATGGCAGGCTTTTGAGTGTCCTTGCAAAGAAAGGTGGCTATATTGGTCACTGATTTGTTTTTGTTTTGTTTTTGAATGTCAGAAATGTATATTTGTGAATGTTGAGATGTTATATTGGTTTCACTGGTAAAAATAAATAATTGAAATGGGTATATATTTGTTTTTTGTTAAGTTGCCTAATAATTATGCACAGTAATAGTCACCTGCACACACAGATATTTCCCCTAAAATAGCTAAAACTAAAAACAAACTAAAAACTACTTCCAAAAATATTCAGCTTTGATATTAATGAGTTTTTTGGGTTCATTGAGAACATGGTTGTTGTTCAATAATAAAATTAATCCTCAAAAATACAACTTGCCTAATATTTCTGCACTCCCTGTAGGAGTGCGGAGACCACCATGTGACATTGCTGCAGTGGATGCTGCGTTTAAAGGAGAGAGACAAGTTTCTGTGAGAACAAGAAGGTTGAGGGAGTGGGAGATAAAAAGGTCATGTATAGAAGTTTTCTTGTTGCAAACAGAGCGAGAGTTCCAGAGTGCACAAGTAAAAAGGGGTAGTGGCTTTAGATGCAAGAGAAATGTGAGTAAGGTTACCAGAGTTTTGTTTTCTGAGTCTATGGAAAGGTACACATGGATGTGCACGGCTAAGAAGTTGTTGGGGACAAGGATTAGGGGAGATGTCACCTGCAGCTAGTATGAGCAAAAGGGAGGGTGACATGAGATGAGATGCAGTAATGAGACTGTTTTAGGGATGGGGTCCAGGGAGAAGAGAGGGTGTTTAGGAATGTGTAAAGTTCATGAGTACAAAAGTAAGGTGAGTTTAAGAGAGATGGGCTAATGAACAGAGCAGGTGGTGAGGGGGAAGGAGTAATTGAGTAAAGTAGCTTGTTATAGAGACAAGAGGTAGCAAAAAGGAATATGAATATATTGAGCATTTTTACAAGAATGGGAACCAATTAAACACAGAATAACAGCAGCACTTGCATAAGGAAACAATGAGATGTAGAGCGTACAATTTTCTCTAGTGAGTTAAGCTTAGGAGCATGCACATTTTGAGCACTATTTTGACCAAGTTGCTAGGAATACTAATTGCGAAAAAGCCTCCATATAGTATTTAAGCATTGAGCTCTTTCCTGAGCCTACATGAGCTAAATTGTTTCAGCGGATAACAAGAGAAAAGGTAAATAATATGTAAATACATTAGACTGGTTTCTTTGCAAACTGTACACTCTATCTGAATCATGAACATTTTATTGTATCACTTTAATGTTTCTTGAAATTGTTTGCTCCGTCTCACATATTCAGTTTACTGCAAAAATGTCCCACGGGTGCTATTTTGTTTCAATAGCGAGGATTGCTATTTTTTCTTTAAAAAGCATTTAATAAAATATTAGGTGATTACAAATACAAAAATAATTATTAAATTACATGATCTAATATTCGTTTGCTAGGATTTTATCACTGACAGTAATGTCATGGTTCTGGAGAGTATGCAAGGTTATCAATTGCTGGAGAAATCTCACTCAAAATAGATCCCATTCATATAGTGTTGATCTAACGGGATACAAAATGGATAAATCATTTAGGGCCAGATAACGAGTGGGGAACAAACAGTTATGAGCAAGCAAAAAGGGGTTTATCGAGGCTGTTTGTGGACATTGGATGTAGTGCTTGTATTACAAGTTGAAAGTAAGCACAATCGTTTGAGTGCAATTGAAGTTAACATGTGTCGGGAAAACATGTCCTCAGAGCTCTGGTTAATTATTTCATGAAACAAAAATGTGTCACAACACACATCAACAGTTACACTCATAATAACACTATCTAATAAAAATATTTAAAAATATTGCACAAAAAAAGTTATGAGGTCTCAGGTTTTAGAAAAAAAAGACAAGCAAAGTGATTTAACATTGAGATAGATACATATACATGTCTAAATATGTGTGTGTATTTATATGCCTAAATATGTATGTGTATATATATATATACATATATATATATATATATGTGTGTGTGTGTGTGTGTGTGTGTGTGTATTTATATGCCTAAATATGTATGTGTATATATATATATATATATATATATATATATATATATATATGTGTGTGTGTGTGTGTATTTATATGTCTAAATATGTTTGTGTATATATATGAGTATTTACTGTATATGTCTATATGTATTTATATGTATTTACAGACTTATATACACATATAAACACATAAATACATATATATACAGATATAGACATATATATACTATATATATATATATATATATATATATATATATATATATATATATATAAGTGCATTGGAGCCCTTTGCAGTCAAGAAGAGAAAAAAAGCATATTTATGCAATATTCATATTTAATAAACTGTTATAGTGTTTATTTACTGAAAATATTTCACATTCCAGTATTCTGCACATATATATATCTTTATATATCTCTAACTTTATATAACAGTATATACACATACCTATTCCTATATATACAGTATATATCTGTATATATCTCTAACTGTATATAACAATATATACATTTACTTCCGTGGGAGGATATGTTGAGGCGTTCCCGATATTCTAACTTCAACTTTTTACTTTCAACTTGTAATACGAGCACTACAAAAAGCTTACTTTTAGCGAGCGAATGAGAGCTTTTAATCTGGCCCTTATTCTGAATTTGAATGTTTATATAAAATGAATGTAGAATATGTACAATAGGCAGAACGTTCAGCTTTTCCTTGCTGTGATAATAGGTTAAGATTTTTTGGACAATGGCCCACCAGTAATAGGTTGGGCCACATATGGGAGGGGTAGGGTAATGTAAAGAGTGCTTAAGACCAGTCCATGGGCGTAACTGGTAGTTTTGTGAGAGTTTCTGGGTGGTCTGTCGGCATATTAGGTGAGGTTTGTTACTTAAAACCAGGCACCGATAGGTTGTGGATTGAAAGTTGCCCCTTCAGTCTAAGACCCTAATAATCTAAAACTCTTCAGCATGAAGTTTTGGGGGCTTTTTTGAGCATTATAGTTTACCAGAGCAGAGAGCGTTAGACTCCTTCAGACCCATCTTCATTATAATTTGAGGCCTCATTATTCCAGCCAGAGAATGAAGCTCATGTAATTTTTATAAACTGGTTCATAAACTGATGATATGAAAAATGTAGTCTTTCCTTCTGAATTTAGTATTCAAAGCCTGTGAAGGAAGTTTCATTTTGCTAATGAGCTGCTAACGATATGACAACCAGAACAATTAAACATTTGTTTGTTTGATTTTTACCTCATCAGAAATGTCTCAAAATACAAAACAAACAGCTAGGATGTGTGCCATCTCCGATCGTAGGAAAGGGAGTAAGCAAGTGCCCGCTTGTCACTCATATGACTGGATCCGTCTGTTGGAGGCATAATCAGTACACCTGCACTGACAGACCTCTCACATTGTCATTTGCATTTCTTAATATGTTTTGGTATTCTCATGGTGTAACATCCAACATACGTTCTAAACTAGAGGTTGTTACTTTTTCCCATAACAGCAAAGGTACTTATTACTGTGACATGATTGCATAAAACATGCACAGACCATTCTTAAAATAATAAGGGGAATGTTGCAGTTTTATTTGTATTATATTTCTTTCAGAAGTACAAATTAACACATTGGTTATGAAATTCCAAAGGGTTAATTGCGCAGCTAGATGGTTAAAGGAGCACATTCATTAATATTAATCTCAAAGGGACATTCAAAATTGCAGTTTTTAAATAAACTAACAAACTGGGTGTGTTTGAAAATGCTTGTAATGCATCATCACCTTGTTTGATACAATTGTTTTTTATAGCCAAGCCCTACCCGCTACTTGTTTCTCTGCAGGAACGAATCAGGGCCTGTTACTGGAGTAGACAAGGCTATCCACAACATTCATGTTAGAACACTGTACAGGTTTTACTTTTTTTTCTCTAATCATCTTTGATTAAGCAAATTAGGGAATAGGTACAGGTATGTTGTAGAGTGACTGTTGTAAAGCAATTGTGCACTATCAGTTCTCAGAATTGAATCCTTATAATCTTTCCAATCACAATCTTACCAAGGCAAAAACAACCAAGCTTGATAAATGCCACTAGATTTGATATCCATTTGCCCACAACGGCACCCTTAAAGGGTCAGTGTAGATAGCCAACAAGTTTCTATAGATAGATAGTAAAGGCAGTGAATAAAGCAATCAGACATATTTGATAAAGTTTGCAAACACTAACGGCTAGATTACGAGTTGTGCGTTAAGGTAAAAAAGCAGTGTTAAGAGGTCCTAACGCTGCTTTTTCACTACCGCTGCTATTACGAGTCTTGCAGGTTTAGGGGCACCGCACACTTCTTTGGCCTTACCGCAAAACGACTTACGTAAACTTTGTAAAGTATTTTTTCTATGGGACTTCAATAGTGCCAGTATTACGAGTCTGTCCTGGGAGGCCAAAAAGTGAGCGGTACACCCTACCCCGTCAAGAGTCCTAATCCATTTAAAAGTCAGTAGTTAAGAGTTTTATGGTACAACGCCGTCACATAAAACTCATAACTAAAGTGCTAAAAAGTACACTAACACCCATAAACTAGCTATTAACCCCTAAACCGAGGCCCTCCCGCATCGCAAACACTAAAATAATTTTTTTAACCCCTAATCTGCTGCTCAGGACACCGCCGCAACCTACATTATATTTATGAACCCCTAATCTGCTGCCCCCAACATTGCCGACACCTACATTATATTTATTAACCCCTAATCTGCAGCCCCCAATGCCGCCGCAACCTTCCTACACTTATTAACCCCTAATCTGCTGCCCCCAACATCGCTGACACCTACATTATATTTATTAACCCCTATTCTGCCGCCCCAATGTCGCCGCAACCTACCTACACTTATTAACCCCTAATCTGCCGCACCCAACATCGCCGCCAATATAATAAACATATTAACCCCTAAACCGCCACACTCCCGCCTCGCGAACATTAGTTAAATATTATTAACCCCTAATCTGCCATCCCTAACATCGCCGCTACCTACCTACATTTATTAACCCCTAATCTGCCGCCCCCCAACTTCGCCGCCACTATACTAAATTCATTAACCCCTAAACCTAAGTCTAAGCCTAAACCTAACACCCCCTAATTGAAAAATAATTTAAATAAATCTAACTAGAAATTCCTATCATTACCTAAAAAATTTGTATTTAAAACTAAATACTTACCTGTAAAATAAACCCTAAGATAGCTACACTATAACTAATAGTTACATTGTAGTTATTTTAGGGTTTATTTTTATTTTACAGGCAAGTTTGTATTTCTTTTAACTAGGTACAATAGTTATTAAATAGTTATTAACTATTTAATAACTACCTAGCTAAAATAAATACAAAAGTACCTGTAAAATAAAACCTAACCTAAGTTACAATAACACCTAACACTACACTATAATTAAATAAATTTACTAAATTAACAACAATTAAATAAATTAAATTAGCTAAAGTACAACAACCCCCCCACTAAATTACAGAAAATAATAAACAAATTACAAGATATTTAAACTAATTACACCTAATCTAATAGCCCTATCAAAATAAAAAAGCCCACCCCCCCAAAATAAAAAAAAACCCTAGCATAAACTAAAATATCAATAGCCCTTAAAAGGGCCTTTTGCGGGGCATTGCCCCAAAGTTATCAGCTCTTTTACCTGTAAAAAAAAATACAAACAACCCCCCCAACAGTAAAAGCCACCACCCACAAAAAAAACCTAAGCTCCCCATTGCCCTGAAAAGGGCATTTGGATGGGCATAAAGGTAGTTAGCTTTTTTTCGGCCCAAACCCAAATCTAAAAAATAAAACCCACCCAATACACCCTTAAAAAAACCTAACACTAACCCCCTGAAGATCGACTTACAGTTCTGAAGACCGGACATCCATCCTCAAGGAAGTGGCAGAAGTCTTCATCCAACCAGGACAAAGTCCTCAACAAAGCCGGGAGAAGTCTTCATCCAAGCGGGGTGAAGTGGTCCTCCAGATGGGCAGAAGTCTTCATCCAGACGGCATCTTCTATCTTCATCCATCTGACGCGGGGCGGGTCCATCTTCAAGACATCCGACACGGAGCATCCTCTTGAAACAAAGTCTTCTAAGTGACGTCATTCAAGATGGCGTCCCTTAGATTCCGATTGGCTGATAGAATTCTATCAGCCAATCGGAATTAAGGTAGAAAAAATCCTATTGGCCAATAGAATGGCATCAGCCAATAGGATTTTTTCTACCTTAATTCCGATTGGCTGATAGAATTCTATCAGCCAATCGGAATCTAAGGGACGCCATCTTGGACGTCACTTAAAGGAACAGTCATTCAGTAAGAAGACTTCATTTGAAGAGGATGCTCCACGTTGGATGTCTTGAAGATGGACCTGCTCCGCATCGGATGGATGAAGATAGAAGATGCCGTCTGGATGAAGACTTCTGCCCGTCTGAAGGACCACTTCACCCGGCTTGGATGAAGACTTCTCCCGGCTTCGTTGAGGACTTCAGCCCGGTTGGATGAAGACTTCTGCCGCTTCCTTGAGAATGGATGTCCGGTCTTCAGAATAGTAAGTCGATCTACAGGGGCTTAGTGTTAGGTTTTTTTAAGGGTGTATTGGGTGGGTTTTATTTTTAGGTTAGGGTTTGGGCCTGCAATAGAGCTAACTGCCAATAGGATTTTTTCTACCTTAATTCCGATTGGAATCAGTCAATCAGATTCAAGTTCAATCCGATTGGCTGATCCAATCAGCCAATCAGATTGAGCTTGCATTCTATTGGCTGATCGGAACAGCCAATAGAATGTGAGCTCAATCTGATTGGCTGATTCCATCAGCCAATCAGAATTTTCCTACCTTAATTCCGATTGGCTGATAGAATTCTATCAGCCAATCGAAATCTAAGGGACGCCATCTTGGATGACGTCACTTAAAGGAACAGTCATTCAGTAAGAAGACTTCATTTGAAGAGGATGCTCCACGTTGGATGTCTTGAAGATGGACCTGCTCCGCGTCGGATGGATGAAGATAGAAGATGCCATCTGGATGAAGACTTCTGCCCGTCTGGAGGACCACTTCACCCGGCTTGGATGACGACTTCTCCCGGCTTCGTTGAGGACATCTGCTCTAATCTGCCGCCCCCAACGCTCACTTCACAGTGACAGACCAAACTCCCCATTGATGTGGAGCAAGACGCAGCAGCAGAAGAGGACTCAGCCAAGGAGGTTATGGAAGAGGATGGAGTAGGAGGAGTAGAGGAGGTGGCAGCAGGCCTGCCTGCAAGTCGTGGCGGTGTCACCAACTCCTCTACAGAGCCACGCATTCCATGCTTGGCAGCCATCAGCAGGTTTACCCAATGCGCAGTGTAGGTGATATACCTGCCCTGACCATGCTTTGCAGACCAGGTATCAGTGGTCAGATGGACTCTTGCCCCAACACTGCGTGCCAGACATGCCATTACTTCCTTTTGCACAATCGAGTACAGGTTGGGGATTGCCTTTTGTGCAAAGAAATTTCAGCCGGGTACCTTCCACTGCGGTGTCCCAATAGCTACAAATTTTTGGAACGCCTCAGACTCCACCAGCTTGTATGGTAAAAGCTGGCGGGCTAAGAGTTCAGACAAGCCAGCTGTCAGATGCCGGGCAAGGGGGTGACTTTGTGACATTGGCTTCTTACGCTCAAACATGTCCTTGACAGACACCTGACTGTGGGCAGATGAGCAGGAACTGCTCAAGGTGAGACACGGAGTGGCGGATGGTTGAGAGGGGGCAAGGAGGACAGCAGTGGTTGACGTGGCTGAAGATGCTGGACCAGGAGGAGGATGGCGGCTTTGAGTTTGTGTGCTGCTTGTACTCATGTGTTGATCCCATAGGTGTTTGTGAAGTGCGATCATGTGCCTTTGCAAAGCAGTTGTACCTAGGTGGGTGTTGGACTTCCCACGACTCAGTTTCTTTTGGCACAGGTTGCAAATGGCATCGCTGTTGTCAGAGGCAGACACACAAAAAAAAGCCACACTGCTGAGCTCTGCAATGACAGCATTCTGGTGGTGGCAACAGCATGCATTGATTGGCGTGCTGTCTGGCTGACCCCGGGTGCCGATGCATGATGTCTGACTGTGCCACTAGCTCCTTGCGACGACCTCCCCCTGCTTCCAACTCGTCTCCTCCTCCTCTCTGTCTCCCCATCTGAACTTTCCCCCTGTTCTTCTTCTCTTCTAGCGGGTACCCACGTGACATCCACGGACGCATCGTCATCATCGACCGCTTCACTTGTATCTGACAACTCAGCAAAGGAAGCAGCAGCGGGTACAACATCATCATCATCACACCGTACTTCCATGTGTGTAATGCTGCCTGATTGAGACATATCCCTGTTATCTACATCCTCTGGCAATAATGGTTACGCATCACTCATTTCTTCCAACTGATGTGTAAATAACTCCTCTGACAGATCAAGTGAAGCGGCTGTGGTGCTAGTGTTGGTGGTGGCGGCAGGCGGGCGAGTGGTTACTTGAGAGGTGCCCGAAGCTAAGCTGGAGGAGGATGGTGCGTCAAGGTTCCGAGCGGAAGCTGTAGAAGATTGGATGTCCTGTGTTAGCCAGTCAACTATGTCCTCAGAACGTTTTGAGTTCAGGGTATGTGGCCTCTGAACACTGGGAATTATTCTAGGGCCAAAGGGAATCACAGCACCATGACCATGAAGGCACCTGCGGGGTGGCCTGCCTCTGCCTGTCATTTTTTTTTCGATTAGTGGTACTATGCGTGCAAGCTACTGTGACAACAGATATGAGTGGCACTGTGCACTGGCAGAAGTTGGCAGAGTAGACGCTGTAGGCCTGACACACACGCTTGCAGACAACTAACTGCTATTCAATCTATTACAGTCAAATTGTATTTTTTATTTTTTTTAAATGTACACTACTGTTACACCAGATATGAGTTGCACTGGTGTGACACTGTGCCCTGGCAGGCCCTGAAACGCACACGTGTGAAGGAAACTGACTGCTATTATTTCACAGTCAAATTTCTAGTTTTTTTTTAACCCCTTAACGACTGAGGACGTGCAGGGTACGTCCTCAAAAAAAAGGCAGTTAACGCCTGAGGACGTACGGTGTGGAAAGCAGCTGGAAGCGATCCTGCTTGCTTCCAGCTGCTTTCCGATTATTGCAGTGATGCCTCAATATGGAGGCATCCTGCAATAACCTTTGGTAGCCATCCAATGCAGAGAGAGCCACCGGAGATCGGTGGTTTTCCTCGTTGGTGGGTGGGAGCATACTAGGGAGGCGGGTGACGGCCATCGATGGCCCTGGTCATGTGGAGGGGTGCGGGATCGTGGGCGGGGATGGCTGGGGGCACGCACGGACACGCGCACGTGCACGGGAGGGCGGGGGCGGGTGCGTGAACGGGGAGGGAGCGGGTGGGAATAAAAAATGTTGAAAAAAGGGATAGTAAGTAAAAAAAAACAACGATCAGTAAGGTGGTGGGGGTTTGTCTGTGGGGGGGGGGGGAAGCTACACTACAGAAAAAAAAAAACCTAACAAAAAAGCCCTTTTTTTTGCAAACTGGGTAGATGGCCCCCCAATAAGGCAGATGGGGAGGGTTAGAGAGCTGTTTTGGGGGGGATCAGGGAGGTTGGGGGCTAAGGGGGGATGCTACACCACAGCATATGTAAATATGCTAAAAAAATATTATTATTTTTAAAAAACTTTTATTTTAGTACTGGCAGACTTTCTGCCAGTACTTAAGATGGCGGGGACAATTGTGGGGTGGGGGAGGGAAGGGAGCTGTTTGGGAGGGATCAGGGGGTCAGATGTGTCAGGTGGGAGGCTGATCTCTACACTAAAGCTAAAATTAACCCTGCAAGCTCCCTACAAACAACCTAATTAACCCCATTCACTGCTAACCATAATACACGTGTGATGCGCAGCTGCATTTAGCAGCCTTCTAATTACCAGAAAGCAACGCCAAAGTCGTATATGTCTGGTGGTGAAATGGTGGCATGAAATATACCAAAATGGGCCTAGATCAATAATTGGGGTTGTCTACTACCCTACACTAAAGCTAAAATTACCTCAAAAAGCTCCCTACATGCTCCCTAATTAACCCCATTCACTGCTGGGCATAAAACCCGTCTGATGCACAGTGGCATTTAGCGGCCTTCTAATTACCAAAAAGCAACGCCAAAGCCATATATGTCTGCTATTTCTGAACAAAGGGGATCCCAGAGAAGAATTTACAACCATTTATGCCATAATTGCACAAGCTGTTTGTAAATAATTTCAGTGAGAAACCGAAAGTTTGTGAAAAAATTTGTGAAAAAGTGAACGATTTTTTGTATTTGATCTCATTTGGCGGTGAAATGGTGGCATGAAACATACAAAAATTGGTCTAGATCAATATTTTGGGATGTCTTCTAAAAAAAATATATATACATGTCAATGGATATTCCGGGATTCCTGACAGATATCAGTGTTCCAATGTAACTAGAGCTAATTTTGAAAAAAAGTGGTTTGGAAATAGCAAAGTGCTGCTTGTATTTATGGCCCTATAACTTGCAAAAAAAAGCATAGAACATGTAAATATTTGGTATTTCTGAACTCAGGACAAAATGTAGAAACTATTTAGCATGGGTTTTTTTTGGTGGTTGTAGATGTGTAACAGATTTTAGGGGTCAAAGTTAAAAAAAAGTGTGTTTTTTTCAATTTTTTCTTCATATTTTATAAAAAAATTTATAGTAAATTATAAGATATGATGAAAATAATGGTATCTTTAGAAAGCCCATTTAATGGCGAGAAAAACGGTATATAATATGTGTGGGTACAGTAAATGAGTAAGAGGAAAATTACAGCTAAACACAAACACTGCAAAAATGTAAAAATAGCCTTGGTCCCAAACGGACAGAAAATGGAAAAGTGCTGTGGTCATTAAGGGGTTAATGTACACTACTGTTACACCAGATATGAGTTGCACTGGTGTGACACTGTGCTCTGGCAGGCCCTGAAACGCACACGTGTGAAGGAAACTGACTGCTATTATTTCACAGTCAAAAAAGTGTTGTTTTTTTTTAAATGTACACTACTGTTACACCAGATATGAGTGGTGGCACTGGGCAAGTGGGCACAGTATACGCTGTGAGCCTGACACACACGCTGGCAGGCAGGCAACTGCAATTAGATTACACAGGGAAAAAAAAAAGCAGACTGATGTTCTAGCCCTAAAAATGGCTTTTTGCGGTGCTGTCCTTACAGCAGAGATCAGATGAGTCCTTCAGGACTGTAGTGGACACTGAATACACTAGCCTAGCTATTGATTTCCCTATTAAATCAGCAGCAGCTACACTGTCCCTCCTCTCACTAAGAATGCAGCTTCCAAATGAATCTAAAATGGATGCTGTCCAGGAGGTGGGAGGGTCTGGGAGGGAAGGTCTGCTGCTGATTGGCTGGAATGTGTCTGCTAACTGTGAGGTACAGGGTCAAAGTTTACTCAATGATGACGAATAGGGGGCGGGCCGAACATCGCATATGTTCGCCCGCCACGGCGAACGCGAACAAGCTATGGTCGCCGGGAACTATTCACGACATCACTATTCATAAGTATAATGTAGGTGGCGGCGGTGTCCAGAGCCGCAGATTAGGGGTTAATAAATATAATGCAGGTGTTGGTGATTTCGGGTGTGGCAGATTAAGGGTTAAAAAGTGTATGATTAGTGGTGTTTAGACTCGGGGTTCATGTTAGGGTGTTAGGTGTAGACATACATTTTATTTTATCAATGGGGCTGCGTTACTGAGTTTTACGCTGCTTTTTTGCAGGTGTTAGACTTTTTCTCAGCTGGCTCTCCCGTTGATTCCTATGGGGAAATCGTGCACGAGCACGTACGGCCAGTTCACCATTGATTTAAGCAGCGCTGGTATTGGAGTGTGACGGGTTTGTAAAAACCTGTAATACCAGCGCTGTAGGAAAGTAAGCGGTGAGAGAAAACTGCTCGTTAGCACCACATAGCCTCTAACGCAAAACTCGTAATCTAGCCGTAACTTTGTAAAAATACCTTTATATTTCCTGCTCCTGTGCTTATTACAGACAATGCTGTCACTCCCCAAAGATAGGGCTAAGCTGGGCCGGAAGCTAGCACGGTCAACCTCTAATCGCTGCGCATATGCATATCCTGAGAGCGTGAGCACAAGTTTACATGAACTGACGTACACAGAAAGCTAAACTCCTAACAATGAAATTCTGACAGCCTGCTATGGAGCTGAAGGAGAAGGCATAGCCGCCCTCACCTCTGTAGCAGGCAGAGAGGATTTAATCTGTTAGGGCCACAGTCTCCTCCCCACGAGCAGGAAGGGCGGCTGTGGTAAGTGTGGCTGTTCTGCTGCTTGAATCTGGCAACCTTCTTGGCTTCATAATAGATCTTAGCCAGAGAAATGCCATGTAATAAACAGCACATAACATTGTTTTTTATACTTTGTACCCCTGTTTAGTGCATATACAACCCTTATAAACATAATAAAATTATTTACTACTGGAACTGCCAAAATGGAGTGTGTGATAATGTCATCAGCTCATTTTATCAAATTGATACAAGCACATATAATAATAATGTATGGTTCAGTTGTATCCTCTAGTAGCTAATAAGCTAACATACAGCAGAAACTATGTATGCAGCTGATATACATGCAAGATTTTGTAAACAAAAACTTTTATTACCTATCAGTAACCCCTAAATAATCTATAGAAAAAAAAAAATATATATATATATATATATATATATATACAGTATATATTATAGTATTTAGATTTTTAATAATTATTATTTTTATTTTTTAATATTTTATATATAATATTTCAATAACGTGATGTATGAGTAGTCATTTTTCATGTGCGCTAACCCTACACCACTTTAGACCTAAATACAAATCGAAAATATGCATATTTTCCATTCCTATGTCCTTCACATAGATTTTTTTTTTAATTTGTATTATTAAATATATATTTCTATAATTTTAATTTAACGTAAAATAGATATCTTTACCTATATATCTATAGGAATAGATATACAGGTATAGTTATATACAAAAATATATAGAAATATGTATTTAAAATGAAAATTGCATTACCTGTATTTGAAGAACATTGAAATGAGAAATATAAATATAAACTTCTATGGTGAGAATACATTAATGCGGTCACAATAATTGGTTAGCACGTTTTTACTTTCAGCTTATAATATGCGTGCTGCTCGATGCGTGCAGAAAACTTACTTCCAGCTAAGTTTACGCTCAAGCAAAAGCGATAAGTAGCGCAGCTCTTGTAAAATGGCCCAAAATGTTTTCAATTATTTTAAAACACTTAAGGCTTGATGATCAAAAACTTGCAGAGCATGCAGAGAAATTATACAATATATGTTTAATATTATGTTGTATTGTAAGTGTCTCTTCTTTACATTCAGAATCAGCACAGTGATATACACAGTTTTAAAGCTCACATTTGTGGTTCTAAAATTGTTTGTGTGACAATCTTGTCAGACAAGAGAGCTTTAGGTCATTGGGTTCCAAGTGAGAAGTGCAGGAATTTAACATAGTTTGAGGGCTGCAAATGGTTGAAAGGACCAGGGCGATTTGGCGTTAGTCTAAGGAATAAATGGTTTTATGACTTTTTTACTCTTCATATTTTCTTGTCATCTTTATCAATCTCAACCATTAATACACATGGAGGGATTTACTAACAAAGATTAAGAAATATTTTGATTGTAAGAGAATTGTTATACCTAAATGTTATCACTTTATGGAAGCTGTGGTTTCTACACCATATTGACCTTCAAACTTGGCAACAACAGCCGTACATTAACTGGAACCTATTGCTCATAAACATCAAGTTATCTGCAATTTAAGAAAAAAAATTAAGAAGGGTGCAATACTGTTCATAACATTTTGTATATTTTTTAATGTATGAAACAGAATGTTGGAAATTACCCAGTAATCACAGTAATAGACATTCTTGGGACTAACGCCAGGCACTGTGCCAGCTGCAATAGATTATATTAAGAGACCTGCAGAAGAAAAGGGGCAAGAGCAGAAGAAAGATGATGAGTAACACAAACACCGAGATTATTAGTTTTGCGGTAACAGGGGTGCGTTGCTAACGAGCATTTTTTTTCACCGCTCACTTAACACAACGCTGGTATTACAGGTTTTTTTAAACCCGGCGTTATCCGCAAAAAGGTGAGCATAGAGCAAAATTTAGCTCCACATCTCACCTCAATACCAGCTTTGCTTACGGTAGCGGTGAGCAAGTAAAACGTGCTCATGTACGATTTCCCCATAGGAAACAATGGGGCAGATTCAGCTGAAAAAAACCTAACACCTGTAAAAAAGCAGCGTTCAGCTTTTAACGCAGCCCCATTGATTCTTATGGTGAAATAAAATGTATGTCTACACCTAACACCCTAACATGAACCCTGAGTTTAAACACCCCTAATATTACACTTATTAACCCCTAATCTGCCGTCCCCGATATCGCCGACACCTGCATTATATTTTTAACCCCTAATCTGCCGCTCCGGACACGGCCGCCACCTACATTATCCCTATGAACCCCTAATCTGCTTCCCCCAACATCACCGACACCTACATACTATTTATTAACCCCTAATATGCCCATCCAATGTCGCCGCAACCTACCTACATTTATTAACCCCTAATCTGCCACTACTATATTAAATTTATTAACCCCTAAACCTAAGTCTAAGCCTAAGTCTAACACCCCCCTAACTTAAATATAATTTAAATAAAACAAAATAAAATTACTACAATTAAATAAATTAATCCTATTTAAAACTAAATACTTACCTGTAAAATAAACCCTAAGCTAGCTACAATATAACTAATTGTTACATTCTAGCTATCTAAGGGTTTATATTTATTTTACAGGCAACTTTGTATTTATTTTAACTAGGTAAAATAGTTATTAAATATTATATTATTTAATAACTTCCTAGTTAAAATAAAGACAAGTATACCTGTAAAATAAATCCTAATCTAAATTACAATTACACCTAACACTACACTATAATTAAATAAATTAACTAAACTAACTACAACTAATTACAATTAAATTAAATAAACTAAAGTACAAAAAAAACAAAACACTAAATTACAGAAAATAAAAAAATAATTACAAGAATTTTAAACTAATTACACCTAATCTTATCCCCCTAATAAAATAAAAAAGCCCCCCAAAATAATAAAATTCCCTACCCTATACTAAATTACAAATAGCCCTTAAAAGGGCTTTTTATGGGGCATTGTCCCAAAGTAATCAGCTCTTTTACCTGTAAAAAAATACAATACTCCCCCACACTTAAAAACCCACCACCCACACACCCAACCCTACTCTAAAACCCACCCAATCCCCCCTTAATAAAACCTAACACTAACCCCTTGAAGATCACCCTAACTTGAGCCGTTCCAATCAGCAAATAGAATGCAAGCTCAATCCTATTGGCTGATTGGATCAGAGAATAGGATTAAACTTCAATCCTATTGGCTGATTGCATCAGCCAATAGGATTTTTTCTACCTTAATTCCAATTGACTGATAGAATTCTACCAGCCAATCGGAATTGAAGGGACACCATCTTGGATGACGTCACTTAAAGGTACCATCATTTAGTGTTAGTCGTTGGATGGAAGAGGATGCTCCGCGTCGGATGGCTTGAAGATGGACCCGCTCCGCTCCAGATGGATGAAGATAGAAGATGCTGTCTGGATGAAGACTTCTGGCCATCTGGAGGTCCTCTTCTGCCCAGATCGGATGAAGACTTCTGCCCGTCTGGAGGACCACTTGTGCTCGGTTGGATGAAGACATCTCAAGGTAGGGTGATCTTCAAGGGGTTAATGTTAGGTTTTATTAAGGGGGATTGGATGGGTTTTAGAGTAGGGTTGGGTGTGTGGGTGGTGGGTTGTAATGTTGGGGGGGTATTGTCTTTTTTTTTACAGGTAAAAGAGCTGATTACTTTGGGGCAATGCCCCGCAAAAGGCCCTTTTAAGGGCTATTTGTAATTTAGTATAGGGTAGGGATTTTTCTATTTTGGGGGGCTTTTTATTTTATTAGGGGGATTAGATTAGGTGTAATTAGTTTAAAAATGTTTAAGTGTTTGCGATGTGGGGGGGCTCGGTTTAGGGGTTAAGAGGTAGTTTATGGGTGGTAGTGTAATTTTTAGCACTTTAGTTAAGAGTTTTATGTTACGGCGTTAGCCCATAAAACTCTTAACTACTGAGTTTTAAATGCGGTAGGTGTCTTGACAGGAGAGGCTGTACCGCTCACTTTTTCCAAGACTCGTAATACCGACATTAGGCAAATCCCATTAAAAAGATAGGGTACGCAATTGACGTAAGTGGATTTGCGGTATGCTCGAGTCGCAGAAAAAAAGTGAGCGGTACACCTGTACCTGCCAGACTCGTAATACCAGCGGGCGTTAAAAAGCAGCGTTGGGACCTCTCAACGCTGCTTTTTAAGGCTAACGCAAGACTCGTAATCTAGGCGTATTATAATAAAATAAAAAAATACTAATTAAAAACCCTTATTACATGATTAAAAAAACCTAACACTACGAAAAAATAAATAACCTAAATTACAAATTTAAATAAACCTAATACTACGAAAAGATAAAAAAAATCTAACATTACAAAAGAATAAAAACGCTAACATTATGAAAAATAAAAAATGAAATTATCCAAAATAATAAAAATTACACCTAATCTAATAGCCCTATAAAAACAAAAAAAGTCCCCCCAAAATAAAAACACCCCCTAACCTAACAATAAACTACCAATAGCTCTTAAAAGGGCCTTTTGTAGAGCATTGTTAAACAGCTCTTTTACATAAAAAAATTACAAAGTCCCCCAAATAGTAAAATCCCCCAACATTAAAAAAAAATCTAAAAAAATCCTAAGCTTCCCTAAAGGGGCATTTGTATGGGCATTGCCCTTAAAAGGTCATTCAGCTCTTTTACTGCCTATTTCTAATCTAAAAACAAAACCCACCCAAAAAAAAAAAACTAACACTAACCCTAGGAAATCTTTTTCTGAAGTTCGGACATCCATCTTCTGCCAGGCGGCATCTTCTTTCTTCATCCCGGTGTTGCGGAGCAGAGGAGGCTCGGAGCTGTGGAGGTACGGAGCGTCACCAGCGGCGCGGACATCCAGCGTGGAGGATCCTCTTCATACGGTCATTGCCGTACACTGAAGCTTGAATGTAAGGTACCCGTTTAAATACCTTAAGTAC
Organism: Bombina bombina; assembly: GCF_027579735.1. Lineage (NCBI taxonomy): Eukaryota > Metazoa > Chordata > Amphibia > Anura > Bombinatoridae > Bombina > Bombina bombina. The sequence goes on along the minus strand of NC_069506.1, from coordinate 328,845,139 downwards.
CTTGCATTCCTATTGGCTGGCATTTTCAAATCAGTCAATAGGATGAGAGCTACTGAAATCCTATTGGCTGTTCTAGTGATGTTAACATTCAAGAGGGATCTGTATAGCAGGCAAAAATGGATTACTGGGAAAACATTAGGGGTGGGGTATGTTATAGTACAATGTTCCTGGTCATCTTCTGAAATTGCTATATTTATTTTTTATAAATTCATAGTACAATATAACTGATCCCAGCCTCTTTACCTAAACTGTCTCCGCCCAGTTTTATCACAAAACATCCAGCTACAAATCTTTTGTCTCAAAAATAACCCACCATCTCTCTTTAACTATAGATAAAATGGCCCATTTCTTTTTAGTGGGAAGAGATATCTTTGGTAAATACATTGCTGCTTGAGTTTTCACAGTTTTCAGACTTGGAGACTTTGATGCATCGATCCCTATGGTTCTTGTAATGTATAAATGTGACATTGTCTCCTGTGTTGAGTTTCTGTTGGAGCTGCAATAGATACATAGCTGGTATTATGCTGTTCTTTGCTCTAAGATGCTTCCGAAGATTTTATCTCATGTTTCCAGCACAATTAATTTAATCCTTGAAAGGCTTAGCAAGTAAAAGAATTCTTCACTGCTTCACTTTGGATTTGATAGATGTCGTGGTGCATCTCTCTGATAGAGCTGGCAACCATTTTTATACATTGCTTTCCAGCCTTTTTGGACATGCTGTGTTTCTAAAAAGCTGCTTCCTTTGGCACAAAAAATGTGAATGCCGGTCTGCCAGGAAACCCACTGTGTCCATCTGCTCCCCCTGTTTAAATTCCCCTTTCTAATTGTATCTCCAGGATGCAGGCATGAGGATTTAAAACCCAGAGGGAGATGGAAATACTGAAGAAAAATAAACTAAACTGCAGTTTTATAACCTATTTGTGCCTTTTAACTAGTGTTTCAATAAGCAGAAAGACAAAATGTCTCAGCTTGTTCTGTAGCTTGCAATTGTTTCACTTTTTCAATGGGATTTTTTTATTTTAGGTCTGTGGTATAAATACATTGATTTCCAGGTGTATGGGGCCAGTTAGATATATATCAGATTTTGGTTCTCAGCGGGACTGGTATAAACAATGTACCCAGCAAATACCCAGGTATCACTGTTACAAAATGAGAAATGTAATTATTAATTTTATGCTCAGCTATGATTAAAGTCATCCTATTGCAATATCTGAGCAATATATAGGGGCATATCTATCAAGCTCCGGATAGAGCTTGAGGCCCCGTGTTTCTGGCGAACCTGTAGGCTCGCCAGAAACACCAGTTATGAAGCAACAATCTAAAGACCGCTGCTCCATAACCTGTCTGCCTGCTCTGAGCAGGCGACAGACATCGCCGCAAATCAACCCGATCTAGTACGATTGGGTTGATTGACACCCCCCTGCTGGCTGATTCTGCAGGGGGCGGCGTTGCACCAGCAGCTCTTGTGAGCTGCTGATGCAATGCTGGATACGGAGAGAGTATTGCTCTCTGTATTCAGCGAGGTCTGGCGGACCTGATCTGCACTGTCGGATCAGGTCCGCCAGACTTTGATAAATAGAGGCCATTGACTTAGTTCTTAATTTATATACTATATTAAGACAAACAAGGTCCAGATATTTACATTATGCGTTTAAAAGACCTTAAACCAGGAAAATATAATTTTAATCTCTGTGTAATGATGAATATATTATTTTAGAAAAGGATTGTATAAGCATGTTGTGTTTACCTAAATGCAAAAAGTAATCTATTTTGATTTTTTTGCCATTTCTGTAGATAAAGTATTTCTATAATGTAACTATTAGTGTAAGAATTTACACTGTAACAAAAAGGATCTTATGTTAAAAACCATTCACGTCTAAAAATGAATATATCAATATATCAATAATCAGCCCTGAGCAAATGGATCCATATACAATCTTCTGTATATCTATCATAACCCTTCAGGAACAGACAACAATACTCCCTTCAAATGAATAAACAATCACACATTTATTAAAGACAGATAAATAACAAGATTACCTGTTATTGTTTACAAGGTTAAACACAGAAAAACAATTTAACAGAGAAATAGTACATAAAATGATATTACCCCGTTTGCTTCTGTGGGAAGCCTTTTAGGTCATGGAGTGTACCTTGATGTTTTCCCTTCCAGAGAGGTGCTCTGAAGACCCCATTCTCATACTGATTTTTATACCCTTTAAAACTGCTGACCATATACTTTTGACCATGTTCCAAATAAGGTGATCTGAACTATTGTAAGCTTTTGCAACTCACAGCAATCCTTTCTACCCATATATGGTATACTCAGCCCTTAGTATGCATGACTGACCACCTCAGCATTACATTATGCCTGATGTTAAAATAGTCATAAGGACACACTAACCTTCTCTGTAACAATAAGGACACCATTTGTATACTTGTATAATCTTACATTAGTATAGCGTGAAATGCGTAAGTCCATTCAAAGCACCTTACAGCATGTTCTAGTTTAAAAATGCTCAACTTTGTAATGTTTTCCCAACCCCAGTGTGCATAGGTAACTTCACTCTGTAGCACCCTGTGGAGCCATGAGTAGTGTGGTCAGCAGCCCACAATAGCAGGGATGTGTGTTTGGGACACAGTCCGAGGCCTGAAGTGGCAATTGTTTTGCTATAGCAATTTCTTTAAAATCTTTTGATTAAACAGATACATCTGTAATGTTATTGTTGAGTTTCAAATCTTATTTAACAGAAAAAATCAGACAGAACTCAAAAAGACAAAAATATGAACTGTAGAAATGAGCTTGACATCCAGTGTGCTGAACTGTTTAAGAAATTTTAACAATTTAGAATTATAGTTGATGTACCCTTTTTTTCTTCTTGCATTTAAAAAGGCTTCTAAATATAAACATTAGATTGGAGATGAATGTATAATTATAGGACACCTGTATGTTCTTTATCCACTGTATTATTCATAGAATATTAATTTAAAAAAACTATCAATATTCTGATTTTTGTTTAGCTACAGTGGCTAAATCTCTTTGCTTGATCTTGGCTGAAAATGTGTTTGTCTTCAAACCAGAAATAAATATGAGCTGTGAATTATTTTATACATTTATGATATTTAAGTTAAACCCTTTATTGAGATCTCAATATGTGAAATTTAGAATAACAAGAGAATGCTCCATCAATACATTATGTGGATACTTAACAATCAACTTTATAATTTTCCGTGGGGATCACACAGAAAAAGACAAGTCTTAGTCCATCATATACACAGATGAAATTAATTAACAAATAATCTGTTGATACAAAGGACACATCTTTTTAATAAAAAAAAATGTGTAAAAAAAAGCCAACAAACGAGAAGGAAGGACACTACTGGAGAAAATAATATACAATATATCTGTGTGCGTATACACTGTGTATATTTAGGGAAACGTTTGCACTATTCTTCAAATATATGGTTGAATAGGTGCCAAAAATCGTACAGATACTTATTACCTATTACTTTGTCCAAAAGATATAAAGGACTTGCAGACAGCAAATTGCAAACAAATAATAATTCCTTTACAGCATTAAAACCATAAGTCCTTATACAAATGCAAAGAGCAACGGCTGTCAACCTTTATATATATGTTGTAGCAAATTCAAGATAGCAACAAAAAGAGATATTCTCCTACTATAAACCCGGAGGCAGAGAAAAGCTGTGGCACAAAACACTACCATTACTGTGTTTCACACAGTGACTGCAAGCCTAAAAATTCTCTAAAGCATAATTAAAAAACGTTTTCCCTTTTATGCCTAATAATTGGTTATATCAAATTCAGAATTGTATCACCAGGTACCTGGGCATGTGCTCTGGCTGTTGCCAGGGACGTGGCGGTTGTTGCTCTGGCTGTTGCCAGGGACGCGGCGGTTGCTGCTCTGGCTGTTGCCAGGGATGTGGCGGTTCCTGTGAGTATGCGGCAATGACGTAATCACCGCATGTCACTCCCCCTCTGAAGTCGGGCCGGATCTCCTGTGGCGTGAATCCTGCGCCTATGTAAGTCTTTCACTTACTATCTTCACTGCCCAAGTATAGGTGTTGCTTAGTGTGCTCCTGGGTGTTGTATTACTTTATGCTGGACTTTTATACTGTTTCTGAACTCTGCTTGTCTGACCACTCTGTCTGCTTAACCCCTGAACTCCCGAATTGCTATACGGTTGCTGAACTCTGCTTGTCTGACCACTCTGTCTGCTTAACCCCTGAACTCCCGTATTGCTATACGGTTGCTGAACTCTGCTTGTCTGACCACTCTGCCTACTCAACCCCTGAACTGCTGGATTGCTATACTGTTGCTGAACTCTGCTTCTCTGACCACTCTGCCTGCTTAACCCCTGAACTGCTGGATTGCTATACTGTTGCTGAACTCTGCCTGTCTAACCACTCTGCCTGCTTAACCCCTGAACTGTTGGATTGCTATACTGTTACTGAACTCTGCCTGTCTAACCACTCTGCCTGCTTAACCCCTGAACTGTTGGATTGCTATACTGTTACTGAACTCTGCCTGTCTGGTCCTTCTATTGGTTTACCCCTGAACTGCTATGCTGCTGGATTTCTTTTTGTTGCTGACTCCTGCCTGTTCCTGGTCCGCCTGACCTGCTATACTGCTGGATTGTCTTCCTGTTGCTGCCAAGGGCTACCCTGCCTACTGTGAGTACTGCTTACCTCATTTTACAGCTAGCTCTTGCTAGATTTAACATGTATTTTGCCAATTTTCAGTGTTTTGCACATGGGAAAAAACAATGTTTCATTTAAAAGCATCTTAAGATACTATGCTAAAAGTCAGAGCCAGTTTTGGATTTTATCAAATCCCTTTAACTTTCAAATTTGAAATATGACAAAAGTGAAAAATGGGCCCATAAATGTGTTGATAAGAATTGTGATTTTGGATTATCATAATTTTGAACTGGACGGTCCTATCATGAGTTTAGGGTAATTTTTCAGCAATACTGAGTTATTAGTACCAAGAAAGAATGGAAAAGGTCTGATTGAGAGTGCTCAAAAGCAGACACTAACTAATCTCCAGAGCAGTAACAAAACCCCGCATGTGGCAGTAAAACCAGAAATATACAGGAATACGCAGTAATATCAATAATGGACTGAAAATCTGTTAATTGGGAACCGCTTATTCTTTGTTGAGCATCATTGTTCACCAATATAGCTGTGGCAGTCTTTATCCCCCAGTTAGCTTCTATCCCATGGACGAGCAGCATACAAAACATTTAGTTCATCAAAATAACTTTTACATGACATTAAAATATTTTAGCAAGTTTAACAACTGATGTTTCATGTGCAAGACAGAAATGTGATTTTATAATACTCCTTCCCATGTAGATTATTGGTTCCCCCCAGGCCTAAGCATCTCCAGAGGGCCCGCAAGTGCCAACCAACAGAAACCTTCTATACCAGTATAAAGATGTTTCTTATATTTATCTATAATCTATCTATCTATCTATCATCTATCTATCTATCTATCTATCTATCTATCATCTATCTATCATCTATTATCTATCATCTATCAATCTATCTATCTATCTATCTATCATCTATCTTTCTTTCTTTCTATATATCTATCTATCATCTATCTATCTATCTATCTATCTATCATCTATCTATCTATCTATCTATCATCTATCAAAATATCATCTATATCTATCTATCTATTTATCTATCTATCATATATCTATCATCTATCTATCTATCTATCTATCTATCTATCTATCTATCTATCTATCATCTATCTTTCTTTCTTTCTATCTATCTATCTATCATCTATCTATCTATCTATCTATCTATCATCTATCATCTATCAAAATATCATCTATATCTATCTATTTATCTGTCTATCTATCATCTATCTATCATCTATCTATCATCTATCTATCTATCTATCTATCTATCATCTATCATCTATCAAAATATCATCTATATCTATTTATCTATCTATCCATCATCTATCTTTCTTTCTTTCTATCTATCATCTATCTATCATCTATCTATATATCTATCTATCATCTATCATCTATCGAAATATCATCTATATCTATCTATCTATCTATCTATCTATCTATCTATCATCTATATATCATCTATATATCATCTATATCTATTAATCATCTATCTTCAGATATATCTAACATATATCTATCTCTCATCTATCTAAATATCATCTATATCTATCTATCATCTATCTATTGATCTATCTATTGATCTATCTATTGATCTATCTATGATCTATCTATCATCTATCTATCTATCTATTTATCATCTATTATCTATCTATCTATCAATCATCTATCTATCTATCCTCTATATCTATTAATCATCTATCTATCTATCTATCTATCTATCTATCTATCTATCAATCATCTATCTATCTATCTATCTATCCTCTATATCTATTAATCATCTATCTACAGATCTATCTATCTACATATACACAGTACATATAGATACATGCTTGAATATTTGCTTAGTAGGCAATTGCTAATAATGAATGCCCCTCTACGTTTGATAATGTGCCCCACTTACCAATGGTTGATGGATATGCACTTACCCAAGGGCCAGTGTACCTTTAACTCTGTCTGAATAAAAAAAACACAGATAAGCAATAATGTAATTATTTCAGCATGTGCAATATGGTGCTTGTTGTAAGAGAATGATTCATTATTCATTTAAATGCTGCACAGCACCACTGCTTGTCTGAGCAATTAATGACTGTAAATGTCTGGTATATGCATAAGGCAATTCGAGTACAAAAGGAGATGTATTTATTTATTTTTACTCAGGGATGCTATAGCAGACTATGCCTGTCCCCACATCTTTGTAAGCCTAAGAGCATTTAAGCTATTGGTTGGGGGTAAAAAGCAAATCAATACAATAGAACACAGCACATTTTCTGCTTGTGAACTGGGTGTATGAGCAATAGGATGAGATTACTGTGGGACCTTCCTTAGCTAAATATTAATGCCCTTAGCAGCAATGTGTGTGTGTGAAGTAAGGTGACCATGTTGCTGCTTTAAAAAGGGACATATATGGAAAATACATATGTCAGGGCTGTTTTCAGGCTGTTTAAAGAAATGTTTTGTATATGAACCCTGACATATGTATTTTTTATTTCTGTCCCTTTTTAAAGAGACAATATGGTCAGCCTAGTGTGAAGTGAATGCAAGTATTAGGGTGAAGACATCAGGGCCGATTTATGAAACAGCAGATGCTGCTTCCGACCCACTCCGCTTCAGTTCCGCCTGAAGCAGAAGTTGTGAAGCAGCGGTGTGAAGACCGCTACTCCTTAACTCATCTGCCACCTCTGAGGTGGCGGACAACAATCAGCCCTATCGAATACGATCAGGTTGATTGACACCCCCTGCTAGCGGCCGATTGGCCGCAAATCTGCAGGTGGCGGTATTGCACTAGCAGTTCACAAGAACTGCTGGTGCAATGATAAATGCTAACAGTGTATGCTGTCAGCAGTTATCAATGTGCGGTGGACATGATTCCCTATAGCCGATCATGTCTGTCCGCACCATGGTAAATATGCCCCCTCTACTCTTTTTCCCTTAGAATCAGAAGCTTGCCCTCGCTCCCTGGTGGTTGGGAATCGGTTGAAGCTCCCATAAAAATGCTAGTTTTATTTTGTTGGCTTGAGTAGGGTTTTATCGAGTCAGCTCGCTAAGTCAGAAGACTGGTTTTATTGCTATTAGTATTGTGACACTTTGTCTAGGCAGTTAGGTGTGGCCCTCACAGAGAGGGGAAAGAGTGACAGCCATTGACAAGGGGAGTGAGGTCTCCAGGACCAGGCATGGGGTCTGGGAATCTACCCTTGGGAAGCTGGTTCTGTACTTTGGGCCAGATTACAAGTGGTGCAATATTTTGTGCTTTTACTCGTGCGCTATCACCACCACAAGTAATTTTTTAACAAGCGCTAACTTCAGGACTTCGAATATCGTGACCACTTTAACTCTTTCTACCCATAGACTTTAATAGAGCACGCTGCTGAAAAAAACTAACACTTATCGGTCACCTGCTAATCCGACACCTCATTAGATTATATTTTACATTCCAATGTTCTTCACATAGAAGAAAATGTTTGTATTTTATTGTTTTTTTAAATATATATTTTTATATATCTTTGATTAACGTTTTGTAAAATATATATATCTATACCTATATATCTTTATGGATATATACAGGTATAAGTTTATACAGGAATATGTAAGAATATATATTTAAAAATACAAAGGACATTTTTCCTGTGTGAAGAACATCGGAATGTAAAACATACAGGGCCAGATTATAAGTGGAGCGCAAAATATCGATTTTGCTAAAGCAGTATTTGCGCTCCACTTTGTAATACCAGTGCACGCAAATGTGCGCTGGTATTACGAGTTAGGTGCAGTGCAAACACAACCTAGCATTCATATTGCATGGCAGCATTTCGCTTCCATAGGCTCCAATGGGAGCCTCATTCTGATGCCGTCATACATCAGCAAAGGGGGAAGTACCACAGCGATTGGCAGCAATCTTATATATATATATATATATATATATATATATATATAAGCATAGGCATATATATTTACAGGCAACACACAGTTCCCATTGACCACAATATAAAGGCATTTTTGAATGCCTTTTTTTTCAAACACCCCACAGCCGCCAACCTTAGCCGCCAAAAACTGCCTAGTGCAGTTTTTTTTTTTTAAATAAAAAAATGCAACTATGTTTAATTTTTTTCAGAATCACTAGATACTGTGTTTTTGGGGCAATTAGGGCAGATTTAAGAAATTACCCAGAGGTATGACCTTGAGCTCACGGTAACAATAGCTAGCCACTTGTAATGGCTGGTTATTTAACGCATGCTGGCAAATGGGTAAATTTTTCGGGCGCAAAATAAATTAGAGCTCCACTTGTAATCTAGGTATTTTCCAAGATTTTAGGTACTTGAGTGGAAAGAGCTCCAAAGTGTGTATGATTATGTATATAAATATATATATATATATATATATGTGTGTGTGTGTGTGTGTGTGTGTGTGTGTGTATATACATGTGTACATGTGTATATATGTGTATATATGTAGACGTGCATTTGTTTCATTAGGAATGCACATTCGTTAACAAATATCCAAACGAATGCAGTATGAAATTTAAAGAAAAGGAAAGAATAATGCTGAATGTTATTTTAAGCTATACACATAGGGCTATATTACAAGTGAAATGCTAAATTATCGTACTCCCGCAAACCGGAAAATTTACATTACAAGTGGCTGGTTATTGTTACTGCGAGCTTGGTAGCAATTAGTATTTATACATTTAACCAGAGATCTGATCTCTGGTTAATTTTATAGACCTGCTCCAAATGGTTCCCAAATACTGTCTAGTGTAGTTTATAAAAAAAATAAAAATGACAGCATCTTTATTTTTATAATAAAATAAATGCAGTAGGCAGTATTATGGGGTTAACATTGGTGAGAGTGGGGTGTTAGAAACAAAACAGCACTGAAAAGTGCCTTTACATTACGGTCAATGGGAACTGTGTGTTCCCAGTATATATATATATATATATATATATATATATATATATATATATATATATATATATATATATACAGTATACATATATATATATATATACATATATACAGTATATATGTATATGCTTTTATACATATATATTTATGTGTTAATATGTGTATCGAAATTGAAGAAATAGAGAGCAGAGCGATATCCAATAATATAAAACGTAGCTTTTATTTGTGCATAAGCAAATAAGTTAAAAGTCCATAATCATACCGTCAACCACCAGTATTAAAAACAAGGATCATAACAGCTGTGTAGGTTAAGCTTATGCGTTTCAGCTAAAGAGCCGTAGTCATAGCTTAAAGGGACATGCCACCCACATTTTTTCTTTTATGATTTAGAAAGAGAATGCAATTTTAAACATCTTTCTAATTTACTTATATTATCTAATTTTTTTATTCTCTTGATATTCTTTGATTGAAAGCATATCTAGATATGCTCGCTAGCTGCTGATTGGTTGCTGCACATAGAAGCATCATGTGATTGGCTCACCATGTGCATTGCTTTTTCTTCAAATAAGGATATTTAACAAATGAAGCAAAATAAATGATGGAAGTAAATTGTAATGTTGTTTAAATTTATATTCTCTATCTGAATAATGAAAGAAAGATTTTGGGTTTAGTGGCCCTTTAACTTGGAAGTGAAAACACTCACTACTTATTTGCTAACCTAGACAGCTATTGGATAAAACAAAAGCCATACCAGCTGAATGATAATTGTCAATCAGTACAAACATATGTGTTTATATACAACCTCTGGAAAAGGATAAAGGACATAAAATATTAAACTTATATAACATAGTAAATAACTCTTATTCAAGATATAAACAAATGTATACAGCAATACTAATAGAGACAGAAAAACTCAAAAGAACTCAGAGTAACTGACATGGGCAATCTGTATGTTTAGCCTTGGTTCAATAAAAATAATATATATATAAAAAGTCCAATGTTTGGAATTGAACACCTAAGCAATCAAAATTGTATATATATTTATAATAGAGGCCTTGCCAATTACCTTGAGAGCTTGTGAGCCCACCCTGTTATGGACTGTTGCTAAGAATTGAAGCCGGCTGGCTCCATAACCTGGTTCTCTCTGCCTCCATGGACTGTCACATATCGCTACATAGGATTGGTCTCTACGGTAACATACCCCTGATACAGAGACGCCCATGTCTTAGCGCTTTCAAGGAGGACTGCTTTGGAGTTTCCCCAAGTGTACTTCAGCAGAACGGGCCGACTCTGGCTGCATAGCGGCATCTGAACTCCCGGCACGACAGCATGCCCACGACTTGGCAGGTTTCAGAGGGATTGTCGGAACATGGTGGGGTAAGCACTCTCCTTCAGTAGCTCTACTAAATACTACTCTGCACACCACCTTTGTCATAGTTACATCTATGCCTAGGTTTCAGCTACAAGTATCGGAAGGGGTGTTAGTACCAAACGAAGTATCAGCTCCTCTATTGTTTGGCGGAGAAATTAACCAGGTGAGAAATGACCCAGTAAGACATACAGAGGCTCTGAAGTAAGCCTGAAATTATTATTGGATGTGGCCCTTATATGTATTAGACTTATATGCCTTCATTTTTGTGCTACAAAACCTGAGGTCTGGGTCTTACTTTGAGACTTCATTTCTATATGCATGTGCATTTATACAATATTAAGTTTATTCTGTGTGGGCTCCTCTCTCTAGCGGAACTTTAAGCATTGTATCACAAATACTGGTGTACACATTATCTTCCAGTTCAAGAGATATATAATAAGGACTTCCCTGACTTAGAACTTTCTCTGAACTTTATTAATATGTGTATCAGAATATATATATATTTATATTTGCTGCCATCGATACGCGACTTACCCCCTTTGCTGGCCCTGAAGTTCTGACGGCATCAGAACGAAGCTCCCACACAGCGATATTTAGCGCTCCACTTGTAATCTGGCCCATAAGGTATACAAATTTTATTGTTGACATTTTATTTGTTGAAATGTTCTCTTTTACAAACCTTACATCTGTCTTGTGTGCTTTTTTTAATACTCACTGTTATATAAGCGACAACTGACAAAGTATTGTTTCATCCATCCTAAAGCGCTATGACATTAAATTAGCGAAAGTGTAAAGATTAATGCGTTTACTTAAAAAAAATAAGTACTTTCTTTGCTTTTCCCTTTCATATGTGGCAATGTGGCACTCTGCCGGTAAAACTCATGGAAATGAAACTGCAGTAAATCTTTGTCATGCTTGGATGATCTGCAGTTATTGCTAGAAAACAAAAATTAATCAAACTGCCCTATTTTTGCAATGCCGGGAGCACAGAAGATGCCAGAGTTCAACCAAACTATTTCTGCTTATTAAATATGAACTGAGGCGAAAAAGAGCTTATAGATATCAAATTAGGCGTGTTGCGTCTACAAAAGAGCATGTGAGCCATAAAAATTTTATTTTTATATAAACTGTGTCTTGGCAAGAAAGTAAGCAGAGAGGAAGATTCTACAAAGCATTCCCTCTAGGTGATAAGATAGATTGGAACACAGCTCAAGCAAAATATAACGTAGTCACTCATCTCTGGCAGTGAGAATGTAAGGTTGAATGGTTAAACTGTTTCTGTCAAAAATATCATTTAGATGCTGCCACATTTATATTACCTGAAATGCATTTTTGGCATTGCTCCTACGATGATATCGGCCGAGGTTGCTGCTGTGGGACAAGTTTCTAACTGTCTCCTAAAGTATTGATCCTTGCTCAGCTGTGTTTTTATTGCATATCCGTACTGCACAAAAAGTCTCATATTTTCTCTTTAAAAATGCAAACAATCAATAAAGAATTTCTCAATATTTCTTTATATGTATAGAAAAAGATGCTGTGTGTGTCTGTATGTGTGTGCATTTGTATGTGAATATATACTGTATATGTATGTATATATATATATATATATATATATATAACTGTGTGTGTATTGTCTGTGTGTCTATCTATCTATCTATCTATCTATCATCATATATCTATCTATCAATCATCTATCTATATATTTCAGCTCATTAACTTCTCCACCTCCTCTTAGGTGGCGGACTGCAATGATCCCAATCAGATAAAATTGGGATGTTTGACACCCCCTGCTAGTGGACGATATATATATATATATACAAAACCAAGGGGAACTCAGGACAAATGGTTAATATAAATGTGTATCAAAACCAATATCAATTAATTCATGTTGGCATCATTAACAATATACAAACTAACTTAGTTTGGTGGTGCAGACCCTATACAAATTGTATATGCACATAAACTTTAAGAAAAGATATGGAACATGTAAATTAATGTACCATGAGAAAGATAGGGAATCAGGCACTCTTTTAATACTAAAATGGAAATATATTACATACAATATGGGTAGTAAATCTCTGAGCAATATAAACATGAAAGAAGTGCAATTTATTAAGCACAAATATAAGAAAACAAAAGTTAGACAATTAACTGTTCAATTCGAAAAACAAAAGTCCCAAAGGTGTAACTCTTATCACAATCAACATGTGATGAACAGGCATATGACAATGTATTACCCTGAAAGATGTGCACATCTTATAGCAAGAAATATATAAATTGTATCATTCTATAGTACCTGACACAGCAGCACTTAACAAAAATCAATGGAAAACTCTCAACAATAGAAGCTAACTATTTCACAGCAGACATACCTCTGATTACAGATAAGTGTTTATTAACAAATACACAACATGGATAGTGACTGAACCGCTGTAGCAATACCGCATTAAGTGGAGGGTCAGCCCGGTCTGACTCTGTTTGCATATCACGCCACCTGTTGAATTGAAAACTGGTTGTTCTGCTGACATTATCTATTTCATCTGCTTGCTTCTCTGCATTTCATGAATTCACACTGAACTGTATTTGCAATACCGCATTAAGTGGAGGGCCAGTCCGGTCTGACTCTGTTTGCATATCATGCTATTCTGTTGAATTGAGAACTGCCTACTCTGCTGCTAATATCCATTTCATTTGCTTGCTTCTTGCATTTTCATGCATTTATAATTTCGCATGGCATTTCTGCTCTGTGTGAAGGGCCAACCTGGAATGATTATGCTTGCACTATACTCCATCCAGCATGTGTGTTGATTGTTGTTCCGTTGCACACTAACCCATATATATTTGGTGTTTTTATGTTCCTCAAATGGTTGCTGCACTATATTTGTTTGTTAATACAAGCAATTTAGTTCTTTCTTAGTACCTCTCAATACTTAGAACCCAGTTACTTACCTGTCCGGTAATATCCCTTGAACATACTTGGGTACCGTCCGTGTACAGCTTGGGTGTAGTATGTGTCAGGTACTATAGAATTATACATATATATAGTGATGTCGCAAACCTAAAAATTTGGATTCGCGAACGGAGAACTCGAACTTCCACAAAAGTTTGCAAACCGGCGAACCGGGCGAACCGCCATAGACTTCAATAGGCAGGCAAATTTTAAAACCCACAGGGAATCTTTCTGGCCACAATAGTGATGGAAAAGTTGTTTCAAGGGCACTAACACCTGGACTGTGGAATGCCGGAGGGGGATCCATGGCAAAACTCCCATGTAAAATTACATAGTTTATGCAGAGTCTGGTTTTAATCCATAAAGGGCATAAATCACCTAACATTCCTAAATTGTTTGGAATAACGTGCTTTAAAACATCAGGTATGATGTTGTATCGATCAGGTAGTGTAAGGGTTACGTGTAAGGGTTACGCCCGCTTCACAGTGCGCAGTGTAGGTGATATACTTGCCCTGACCATGCTTTGCAGACCAGGTATCAGTGGTCAGATGGACCCTTGCCCCAACACTGTGTGCCAGACATGCCATTATAGCAGACTTATATGGCTTTGGCGTTGCTTTTTGGTAATTTGAATGGCTGCTAAATGCCACTGCGCACCACATGTGTTTTATGCCCAGCAGTGAAGGGGTTAATTAGGGAGCATGTAGGCAGCTTGTAGAGTTAATTTTAGATTAAGTGTAGTCTAGTAGACAACACAAAGTATTGATCTAGGCCCATTTTGGTATATTTCATGCCACCATTTCACCGCCAAATGCGATCAAATAAAAAAAAATTGTTCACTTTTTCACAAACTTTAGGTTTCTCACAGAAATTATTTACAAACAACTTGCAATGCAATTATGGCATAAATGGTTGTAAATGCTTCTCTGGGATCCCCTTTGTTCAGAAATAGCAGATTTATATGGCTTTGGCGTTGCTTTTTGGTAATTAGAAGGCTGCTAAATGCCACTGCGCACCACACATGTTTTATGCCCAGCAGTGAAGGGGTTAATTAGGGAGCATGTAGGGAGCTTGTAGAGTTAATTTTAGCTTAAGTGTAGTGTAGTAGACAACCCAAAGTATTGATCTAGGCCCATTTTGGTATATTTCATGCCACCATTTCACCGCCAAATGCGATCAAATTTTAAATAAACTTAAATTTTTTCGCAATTTTAGGTTTCTCACTGAAATTATTTACAAACAGCTTCTGCAATTATGGCACAAATGGTTGTAAATGCTTCTCTGGGATCCCCTTTGTTCAGAAATAGCAGACATATATGACTTTGGCGTTGCTTTCTGGTAATTAGAAGGCTACTAAATGCTGCTGTGCATCACACGTGTATTATGGCTAGCAGTGAAGGGGTTAATTAGGTAGTTTGTAGGGAGCTTGCAGGGTTAATTTTAGCTTTAGTGTAGAGATCAGCCTCCCACCTGACACATCAGACCCCCTGATCCCTCCCAAACAGATCCCTTCCCTCCCCCACCCCACAATTGTCCCCACCATCTTAAGTACTCATGCTCATGCGTCCTTTTGAGGAGGTGACAAACCTAGTCAGTCCGAAGGCACCATCAGCGACATCATACCAATTTGTTTTCTTCCTGGAGCATGCCCTGCGAAGAGTGCTGGATCAGGCCGTAGATGAGCGTGAAGAGGAAGAGGATGAGTTGCGGTCACCATCACCACCAGAAACAGCCTTATCAGCATCACTTGCTGGACCAGCGGCAACGCAGGAAGAGGATTGTGAGGATGAGGAGTCAGAGGAGGAATGTGGCTTTGAGGAGGAGGAGGAAGACCAAGCACAACAGGCATCCCAGGGTGCTCGTTGTCACCTATCTGGTACCCGTGGTGTTGTACGTGGCTGGGGGGAAGAAGATACCCTCAGTGACATCAGTGAGGATGAGGAATGGGACATGATTAGCTCGGCATCCAACCTTGTGCAAATGGGGTCTTTCATGCTGTCGTGCCTGTTTAGGCACCCTTGTATAAAAAAGCTGAAGGAGAACGAACTGTACTGGGTGTCCACGCTACTAGACCCCCGGTATAAGCATAAAGTGACTGAAATGTTACCGAATTCCCGCAAGTCGGAAAGGATGGAGCAGTTCAAAAATAAATTAAAAAGTATTCTTTACACAGCGTATAAGGGTGATGTCACAGCACAATGGGAATCTAACAGGGGAAGAGGTGAAAGTAATACTCCTCCTCCCACGACCACGCCGGCAAGGACAGGACGCTTTCCAGATATGCTGTTGATGGAGGACATGCGGACCTTTTTAACTCCTATGCATCGCCACAGCCCTTCGGGATCCAGCCTCAGAGAACGACTCAACAGACAGGTAGCAGACTACCTCGCCTTAACTGCAGATCTCGACACTCTGAGGAGCGATGAACCCCTTGACTACTGGGTGTGCAGGCTTGACTTGTGGCCTGAGCTATCCCAATTTGCAATCAAACTTCTGGCCGGCCCCGCTTCAAGTGTCCTGTCAGAAAGGACCTTCAGTGCAGCAGGAGGTATTGTCACTGAGAAGAGAAGTCGCCTAGGTCAAAAAAGTCTTGATTACCTCACCTTTATTTAAATGAATGAGGGATGGATCCCGAAGGGACTGACATTGGGCGATACATTTGAGTAAAAAATGCCTGATGAGATAAGCTGCCTTGGGCTAAAAATGGTCCACACGCTGCTGTATTTTATCTTCGAATGCCGGATGACTTGCATGACTTATCCGCCAACAACTAGGGTTCAAGCCGCAATGTTTTAGGACACTTTCTAACTGTCAAACAAACAACAACAATACCTAATTTTTCAGGCATGTGTACATGCCTAATTTTTCTGGCCTCTGGTGCTGCACTGTGGCTTCAAGACCCAAACCAAAAAAAAGGCACATAACAGGGATTAAACTGCTAAGAATAGTATTACTTAACACACCACTCATATCTGGTGGCACAGTAGATTGCACGCGCAGTGCCTCAAATTTGAAGTAGGAGGACCGACCAACCATCTTTTTCCATCTCCCGGTTCCTAAAATCATCTCCGGTTTCCTAAAATCGATGCCATACCTGTACTCGATTGTGCAAAAGGAAGTCATGGCATATGGGGTCTTTCATGCTGTCATGCCTGTTGAGGGTCGGGGACCCTCGTATAAAAAGGCTGAAGGAGAACGACCTGTACTGGGTGTCCAAGCATCTTTTTCCATCTCCTGGTTCCTAAAATCCATGCCATATACACGTCCCCTGATAGGGGACACCGCAGTGGAAGGTACCCGGCCACAATTTCTTTGCACAAAAGGCAATCCCCAACCTGTACTCGATTGTGCAAAAGGAAGTAACCTTACCATGGGTCACAGAACGCATGCCTTGTAATTCTCTGTCTGGTAAATTATATATCTATCAAATCTATCTATTTATCTATCAAATCTATCTAACTATCAATCGTATCTATCAAATGTATATTGCATCTATTGATCTATGTAATTCGTATCTATCAAATGTATATTGCATCTATTGATCTATGTAATTCGTATCTATCAAATGTATATTGCATCTATTGATCTATGTAATCTATGTATCTATCTATCTATCTATCTATTTATCAAATCTATCTCGTGGCCGGACTGTTTTGTGACAGCCACTTGTGTTTCGGCCAAATTTGAAGTAGGAGGACCGACCAAGCATCTTTTTCCATCTCCCGGTTCCTAAAATCCATGCCATATACACCTCCCCCGATAGGGGGAGTAACAGGTATTAAACTGATCAGAATAGTACTACTTAACACACCACTCATATCTGGTGGCACAATAGATTGCACGCGCAGTGCCCCAAATTTGAAGCAGGAGGACCGACCAAGCATCTTTTTCCATCTCCCGGTTCCTAAAATCCATGCCATATACACGTCCCCTGGCGCCGCAACTGCCTCTGGGAACCTAACCATGGGTCCCAGAACGCACGTCTTGTAATTCTCTGTCTGGGAAATTATATATCTATCAAATCTATCTATTTATCTATCAAATCTATCTAACTATCAATCGTATCTATCAAATGTATATTGCATCTATTGATCTATGTAATTCGTATCTATCAAATGTATATTGCATCTATTGATCTATGTAATTCGTATCTATCAAATTTATATTGCATCTATTGATCTATGTAATTTGTATCTATCAAATGTATATTGCATCTATTGATCTATGTAATCTATGTATCTATCTATCAAATCTATCTATCTTGTGGTTGTGCAAATGGACTGTTTGCGGTTGTTTACGGTGCGTTACACAGGGAGTTTGGTCTGTCACTTTGAAGCGGGCGTAACCCATACACTACCTGATCGATACAACATCATACCTGATGTTTTAAAGCACGTTATTCCAAACAATTTAGGAATGTTAGGTGATTTATGCCCTTTATGGCTTAAAACCAGACTCTGCATCAACTATGTAATTTTCCGTGGGAGTTTTGCCATGGATCCCCCTCCGGCATGCCACAGTCCAGGTGTTAGTCCCCTTGAAACAACTTTTCCATCACTATTGTGGCCAGAAAGAGTCCCTGTTGGTTTTAAAGTTCGCCTGCCTATTGAAGTCAATGGCGGTTCGCCCCGTTCGCCGGTTCGCGAACAGTTGCAGAAGTTCGAGTCCGCCGTTCGCGAACCAAAATTTTTAGGTTCGCGACATCACTATTGACAGCTTGATAAATAGATGCCATACAAATTTTTAACAGGATGTCAAATCATTAGAATTAAGTTATTTTTCCATAATTGAGTTTAAATCTAATTCAGCATTTAAACATAATGGTTCTAAGGTTTTAAACTGAAATATTAGTTATGCTTCCACACATAAAAGTTTTTTTATTTAGATCACCACCTCTCCAATTATTTTTTATTTTTCTGATACCCCAATATTTGAGGCCTTTAGTGTCTTGGCTGTGAAATTCTTTAAAATGCATCGTTAATAGATGTCCCGTGAAACCATGCTCTATTTTGAGCAGGTGTTCCTGGATCCTGTCTTTGAGGGGATGGGATGTCTCCCCCAAATATTGTTTATTACATGGACACTGTATCAGGTACACCACATTTCTATCAGTGCACCTGATACAGTCTCTTATTTCGAAATCTTTCTTTGTAATACATGATTTTACTATTTTAGTTTTATTACTGAAATTAAACAACTTACAACTGATACAAGGAAAGAATCCTCTTAGGTTTTGGGAATTCCTATTGGCTGAAAATTTTGAATCAGTCAATAGGAATAGAGCTGCTAAAATCCTATTGGTTGTTCAAATCAGTCAATATGATTTAAGCAGCTCTCATTCTATTGGCTGATTTGAATCAAGATAGAAGATGCCGCCTGGATGAAGATTGAAGAGGCCGCCTGGATGAAGATTTCTTGCCGCTTGGATAAGGACTTTCCCGCCGGGATGAAGATTGAAGAGGCCGCCTGGATGAAGACTTCTCACCATCTGGTTGAAGATCATTCAATCGGGACTTCAAAAACTGTAAGTGGATCTTCGGGGGTTAGTGATTTTTTTAAGGGTTTTTTGGGTGGATTTTTTTTTAGTTGAGGGTTTGGGCAGAAAAAGAGCTAAATGCCCTTTTAATGGCAATGCCCATCCAAATTCCCTTTTCAGGGCAATAGGTAGCTAAGGTTTTTTTTTAGAGTTAGTTTTTTTTATTTTGGGGGGTTGGTTGGGTGGTGTGTTTTACTGTTGGGGGGTCTTAGTATTTTTTTACAGGTAAAAGAGCTGTTTAACTTAGGGCAATGCCCTACGAAAAGCCCTTTAAAGGGCTATTAGTGGTTTATTGTAGGCTAGGGTTTTTTATTTTGGGTTGGCTTTTTTATTTTCATAGGGCTATAAGGTGTAATTCTTTTTTTATTTTTGATAATTACGTTTGTTATTTTTCGTACTTTAGTGTTTGTTATTTTTTGTAATTTATTCTTTTTTATTTTTTTATTTAGGTCATTTGTAATTTTTAGAGTAGTGTTAGGATTTATTTAATGTGTAGTTTAGTTTAATTTAATTGGTAGTTAGTTTAATTTTAGTTTAATAATTATATTAGTTTAATTGTTAGTTTAAACCTAGTTTTTTTTATTTGACAGGTAAGTTTTAATTTATTTAAGATAGGGAAATTGTAATTTTAATCTAAAGTTAGGGGGCGTTAGGTTAAGGGGTTACTAGTTTAATTTAGTTTATTGCGATGTGGGGGGCTTTCAGTTTAGGGGTTAATAGTTTACTTTAGTATATTTTGTTGTGGGGGCTTGCGGTTTAGGGGTGAATAGGTTTATTATAGTGGCGGCGGTATAGGATTTAATAACGTAAGTATAATGGGGGCGGACGGCAGATTTGGGGTTAATAATATTTAAATAGTGTTTGCGATATGGGAGGGCAGCGGTTTAGGGGTTAATACATTTATTATAGTGGTGACGATGTCGGGGAGCGGTGGAATAGTGGTTAATATTTTTTTTTAGTGGTGTCGATATCGGGAACGGCAGATTAGGGGTTAATAAATGTAATATAGTGTTTGCGATGCGGGAGGGCCTCGGTTTTTGTTGGTTAATAGGTAGTTTATGGGTATTTAATGTACTTTGTAGCAGTTTAGTTATGAGTTTTATGTAAAAGATTTGTAGCGTAACACTCATAACTACTGCTTTTAGATGGCGGAACGTATCTTCTTGTCATTTTAGGGTGTAACGCAGGTTTTTTATCCTCACCGCAAAACTCGTAATGGCAGCGCTATGGGGATCTCATGAAAAAATGTCATTTTTACGACTGTGGGACTGACGTTGGGTTACAAGCTAAAAGGCTTGCGGTACAGCTATACCGGCAAGACTCGTAATGACTGTGGGGCCATTTTAACGCTGAAAATGCCATATTTTCAGCATTAAAAGATGAACGCACAACTCGTATTCTAGCTGTTTATTAATAAAGCACATACATAGTAAATGAAGGAATAACATCCATTTTATTATATGTTATATGATAAATAATATTGATCAGTATTTGTATAAGGCTGTTTTTACTCAAATGGTGCCTCTGTCTGGTGCTGAAATGGTTAACTTGAGAAATCATCTACAGCCTAATATGCTACCATTTTATTTTTATGTTATGATGCTATTTTCAGCTCTGTTCATGGACTAAACCATACAGCTCTTAGTCTCGCTAGAGCACCCTTTCATCTTTACCTTATCCGTCCTGGCCAATAGAATCTATCTCTTCTAAATTGCATTTCAATATTGTGCACTAAATTACTGTGATTGGCGCTGAAGTGACTATTGGAGCTGCAGGGGCTTGCACCAAATGCAATTTAGTCTGCTAGACATTCAATACTTTAAATTGCACAAACCTATTTTGAGAGTCTCAATCTTGTTTGCTGCAACAGGCTCGTGTCATACTGTCAGCAGTACTGTGTTCTGGATCAGTATGTAATGCATTAGATAATATCCTGCAGATTAAATGAATGTCACCAAAAAGACACATTTAGTGATATATATTTCTAATGCTCCATATACAAAATATTGCTGTCATAGTTAAAGGTATATTAAACTGCTGGGCGCAACTACAGTACCAAGGTTACAACTCACAGTGATATTGGTTTTCCTCTGACTGTATCTCTCTTTAAAGATGCTATTTTAACTCCTTACTGGTGTCAGATAGCGAAGCTCTTGCGACAGAAGCGGTTTGCGTTCACATAACCGTGACATTGTTGTCTTTGTGACAAACCATACTGAGCACTTTAGTTTGGCAAACACACTACAGAATGGTAGCTTTTTATTTTTTGCAGTGGCTGCAATGTAAAAGGTCTAAAAAAGGTCTGCTCTCTATGGTGCAAGCTTAACGAAAGTGAACGCACCATTTGTAGAGTTGCAAAAGGGCCTTGTTATAAAGGTGAGATTATTTTTAAAATGAATTGAGGCATGCTTCATCTATCTATATGACAGTTTTGTTAGTGGCCGTCCTGTCATCCATGGTCGAGTGAGGTGCCTAATACATGATATCTCGCACATTAACCGCTAGCAATGCAGGAAACATTATAACAGCAACACAAAGGAAACATAATGACAAAATGGTTAAGATAAATGATTGAAATGATAAAATATTGGCATGTGTGTTTATTAGGGTAAACTAGTGTCACTGCATAGAATGAAAGGTGTCTCAGAAGCTCACAGGTGAGACAGTTGTGGCTATTCAGGGGTGTTTTAGAGGCGTGAAACAGGTTTTTCACATAAATATCATTTAATCATAAAGGGCCAGATTTAACAACCAGAGGATGCTGCTATCTCCATTTGGAAACTTAAGATAAGAAGCAGCGGTCGTAAGAAGACTGGTCCGCCACCTACTGCAATCATTCCAGTCTGATCGGGTTGATTGACACCCCTACTAGTGGCCAATTGGCCGCAAATGTGCAGGGGGCAGCATTGCACAAACATTTCACAAGAAATGCTTGTGCAATGTTATGTGTATGCTGTCGGCATTTAGAGATGTCGGTCGGACATAATTCGCATATAATAATTCTACCCCAAAGACTCTATTGTCCCTGCAAAGTAACTCACGGTTGTGTTTTGTTCTGTTAAAGGGACATGAAACCCCAAAATTTTCTTTCATGATTTAAGTAGAACTGTCATATTTAATCTGTCTGCCTACTTCTCTTAAGCAGTTTAACTACCGCACTCTTCACTTTTGACTCTGACAACTCCTTTGGAAGTTCTATAAAAGACCTCTACATCAAGCAATCACTGCTTGGAAATTGCTACTCACGCTGTATCTCTGACAGCCACTCTATGCTACAAGCTTACTACTCACGCTGTATCTCTGACAGCCACTCTACGCTACAAGCTTGCTACTCAGCTGCGCTCCAATTGCAGCTCCTCACTCTCCCGGACCTAGCGGTGACGTCACACGCCGATATTCGCGGCCGCGCCGACACAGTCTCCTCTCTGCTCAGTAACTGGAAGCAGCACCTCTCGCCTGAAGATATCTTTGGAAGTAAATCCACCGGAATTTAATACCGGACCGTCTCCTTACAAATTAAGTAAGTTAACTTACCCTTACCTTTAATATAGCGATTACAGGATCATGTTCAATCGTTTCTAACTGCAACCATGATGATTACTATTCACTCTCTCATTTCTAAACAGGAGTTAATCCTCTCAATAGTACTACTAATTAATCAAACAAACCTAAAGTATTAAATAGTTTACTCACTTGCTTTAATTAAAGACGATACTGTACTATAGCTATTTAAGTACAGAGTCTGTACTCCAAATTTGTATACAGATTGGAATTGATATCATAACTAACCAGGTGAACAGGACATATACTGAGCTGGACATAAAGTTCATTTATCTCAGCTATTTATTCTGTAGAACCTAATATTAAACTTAAGTGCATTGGCTCACTGCAACCTTGTTGCGCCCATCATTAATTGTAGTTTGCCACATACACTTAAAACAAAACCACTAGGCTGCAGTTGTGGTCCTCATATTAATTATACTCATTTCTGACTTACAGGAAAAACAGAGTTAAAATAAAAAACCCTGACAGTAACCTGACAGTAATTTCCAAGCCTGTGTAACGATGGACCCAGCAGCCCTAGTATCACATGTAGATGCTCTGACACTAACAGTTGAAAACCTCTCTAAGGGATTAACTGCACTACAGGCAGAGAACACCTCATTAAGATTATATATTAATGAGCGACTAGATACTATGAAAATAACCCAAACTCTACATGAACCACAACCAAACCCTCCACAACCATTCAGTGGTATTAGAAGTGAGTTTAGAGAGTTTAAGAATTCATGCCTTCTTTACTTCCAATTGAAGCCTAAGACCTATACTACTGACCACTTAAAAGTTCTGACTACCATATCCTACCTACGAGGAGAACCCCGTATATGGGCCAATTTGTTCTTCGAATGCAACGACCCCATACTTTACTCCTTGGACCAATTCTTCAAGGCAATGGGACAATTATATGATGACCCATACAAGCAGTTATCAGCTGAGACTGCTATACGTTCCCTGCGCCAAAACAAAAGGCCAGTGGAAGATTACATAGCAGAATTCAAGAAATGGTCTCCAGACACACAATGGAATGACCTCTCACTCCGGAATCAATTTAGGCTAGGTCTCTCAGAAACACTAAAGGATGAGTTAGCAAGACAACCACTCCCAGACACCCTAGACAACCTAATTGACATCAGTATTATTCTAGACAGACGTATCAGGGAGAGACGCTCTGAAAGAAGCCACCATGACACTAGCCCAAAACAACCCACACAAAGCACAAGTAGTACTCTCTCACATAGGCCTCCAACTAGGGCTGCCGAGACTCCCATGGAACTGGGTTTCATTAGAGGACCCCTCACACCTCAGGAGAAACTAAGGAGGAAAACTTTGGACCTCTGCATGTACTGTGGGGGTTTAGACCATTCTGTAAAGGATTGCCTTCAGCTCCAAAGAAGGAAGGGTAAGCAACAACCCACACAGTTATGTTTATCTGCTAAACAAGCACACACTAATCATTGTACTCTTCCTGTTCTATTACAGTGGGAACATCACAGAATCCACTCTGAGGCAATTCTAGACTCCGGAGCAAGTCACAATTATATAGATCACCAGTTTGTTGTAAAAAATAAAATACCACTTGTCACTAAAAACACCCCCAGTGTCCTTCGTTTTGTTGATGGGAAGGAGATTACCTCAGGGCCCATTAAGTACCATACTATCCCGTTACGGGTTACAACTCACAATCTACATACTGAATTTTTGTGTTTTGATGTCATACCTTCCCCTATGTTCCCAATCATTTTAGGTATCACCTGGTTCAAACAGCATGATCCAAATATAACCTGGTCCACGGCACAGGTAGTATTTAATTCCTCCTACTGTGCTGATACATGTCTCCATCAGGAACAGATTCTTTTGGATACTGCTACTCCATACCCCCACGAATATTCATCATTTTCTGATGTTTTCGATAAAAAAGAATCCTCCAACTTACCTCCCCATAGGGTATATGACTGCCCTATTGATTTACTACCCGGGGTTGATATTCCCTACGGTCATATATTCCCTTTATCAGAACTAGAATTAGAACACCTTAAAAACTATATCAATGAGAACTTACAGAAGGGTTTTATCCGCCCTTCCACCTCCCCTGCAGGGGCAGGCATTTTTTTTGTTAAAAATAAAGATCAGTCCCTACGACCCATAATAGATTATAGGGAACTAAATAAACGTACTATAAAGAACCGTTATCCTTTACCCTTAATACCACAGCTAATTGACAGACTCCGTGGCGCCTCCATTTATACTAAACTCGATCTTAGAGGTGCCTACAACTTGGTACGTATTAAAGAAGGACATGAGTGGCTAACCGCTTTTCGTACTAGATACGGGTTATTCGAATACACAGTAATGCCTTTTGGTTTATGTAATGCACCAGCTACATTCCAATATTTCATTAACGATATTTTCAAAGATTACTTAGACATTTTTTTGGTCATCTATCTGGATGACATCCTCATATACTCCACAAATCTCCACGAACACGTCAAACATGTAACTTTAGTTCTAAAGAGATTAAGAGATAACTCCTTATATGTGAAGTTGGAAAAATGTACCTTCCATACACAACAGATAAAGTTCTTAGGATACTCTATATCACCTACCGGCATACAGATGGAGGATGACAAGGTTTCAGCCATTCTGAATTGGCCTGTACCGAAAAACAAGAGGGACATCCAGAGGTTTATGGGTTTCGCGAACTTCTATAGGAAGTTCATTAAGAACTTCGCTGAACTATCTAGACCACTAACTAACCTAACTAAATCGACTCAACGATTCCACTGGAACGAGGAGTCACAACGAATCTTCGACTTTCTAAAAAAAGCTTTCACAACAGCTCCCATCCTCCGTTATCCTGACCCTTCCCTACAATATGTATTAGAAGTAGACGCCTCAAACTTCGCACTTGGCGCCATCCTCTCCCAGAGAATTGAGCTGACTCAGCCCTTACACCCAGTGGCATACTACTCTCGCATCCTCAGTGCCGCTGAAATCAACTATCCGATTGGAGATAAGGAGTTGTTAGCCATCAAAAGCTCCCTGGAACAGTGGAGACACTTATTGGAAGGAACCACACTCCCAATACTAATTTACACAGACCATAAAAATTTGGAATATTTAAAAACAAACCGGACACTAAGCTCACGTCAAGTACGATGGAACCTATTCCTCTCCAGATTTAATTATCTTATTACTTACAGACCTGCTCAAAAAAATAAGAAGGCTGATGCCTTATCCAGACAATTTATAGACCCCATGATACCTCTCACTGAAGCACCTCTAATACCAGCAGATAAGATTTTAGGCCTGACTACAGAACAGACTGCTCAGTTCAAGTCCGAACAACTATCCGACATTCAAAAACCCCTTCATAATCTCACCTTGCATGATGATGGACTCTACTATTACCAAGAACGAGTCTATGTACCGCCTTCACTCAGAACAACTGTCCTTAAGACCTTACATGATTCCCATTTGGTGGGACATCTGGGTATAAACAAGACCCAGGAACTGGTACAGAGGTTCTTCTGGTGGCCAAGTCTCCTCCCAGACACAGCTGAATATGTTCAAACCTGTAAAACTTGTACTACAACTAAGACTGGGAAATGTTCCCCGTTCGGACAATTGATACCATTACCAACTCCACACCGGCCATGGACCGACATAGCTATGGATTTCATTGTTGACCTCCCTGAATCACAGAAATGTAATACCATACTTGTGGTAGTGGATCTATTCAGCAAGATGGCTCATTTCCTTCCTTACCATAAATTACCTACCACTACAGACACCGTAACCCTAATGTTCAACCATATCTTCAAATTACATGGACTTCCAAATACTATAACATCTGACAGGGGTACACAGTTCACCAGTAAATTCTGGAAACAGCTTTGCCAGTCACTCAATATTACCAGACGTCTCAGCACCTCATTCCATCCTCAAACTAATGGACAAACAGAGAGGACAAATCAATGGTTGGAACAATACTTAAGATGTTTTGTCTCTGCGAGACAGGATAATTGGGTTTCACTCCTGCCCTATGCCGAATTCGCTTTCAATAACTCAGTTCATGCCTCCACAAGGTCAACCCCATTCTACATCAACTACGGTTTTCATCCTACCTTCGAATGGGATTCCTCATCCACTACTATGTCCCCCATAGTGAACGATCTACTTAATACCATATCTGACACATTTTCTTTGGTGAAACAGAACATCAACATAGCAAAATCTAGATATAAACTTCAATATGATAAAAGGAGGGTGCCATCTCCAACCTATACTGTCGGGGATTATGTCTGGTTATCGACCCGTAACCTGCGTCTACCAGTACCCTCCAGGAAATTGACTTCCACGTTTGTTGGACCATTCCCTATTGTTAAGGTCGTCAACGCAAATGCAGTCACTCTTGGACTGCCTCCATCCATGAAATCTCACCCCACATTCCATGTCTCCCTCTTGAAGCCCTATAGACAACTACGGCAGCATTCTCCTTTGAAACCGATCATCCCTCTTCTGCCGGATCCTTCCTTGGAATATGAGGTTCAAGATGTGCTCGATTCCCGCCGAGTACTTGGTAGGCTGCAATATTTGGTTCACTGGAAGGGATACCCATCCTCTGAGGACTCTTGGGAACCGGCTGCCAACCTCTCTGCCCAGAGATTGGTGACTCGGTTCCACAATAGGCATCCTGATCGTCCCTCACCTGATCCTCGGTGTTGATCCTTGGGGGGGGGATCCTGTCATATTTAATCTGTCTGCCTACTTCTCTTAAGCAGTTTAACTACCGCACTCTTCACTTTTGACTCTGACAACTCCTTTGGAAATTCTATAAAAGACCTCTACATCAAGCAATCACTGCTTGGAAATTGCTACTCACGCTGTATCTCTGACAGCCACTCTATGCTACAAGCTTACTACTCACGCTGTATCTCTGACAGCCACTCTACGCTACAAGCTTGCTACTCAGCTGCGCTCCAATTGCAGCTCCTCACTCTCCCGGACCTAGCGGTGACGTCACACGCCGACATTCGCGGCCGCGCCGACACAGTCTCCTCTCTGCTCAGTAACTGGAAGCAGCACCTCTCACCTGAAGATATCTTTGGAAGTAAATCCACCGGAATTTAATACCGGACCGTCTCCTTACAAATTAAGTAAGTTAACTTACCCTTACCTTTAATATAGCGATTACAGGATCATGTTCAATCGTTTCTAACTGCAACCATGATGATTACTATTCACTCTCTCATTTCTAAACAGGAGTTAATCCTCTCAATAGTACTACTAATTAATCAAACAAACCTAAAGTATTAAATAGTTTACTCACTTGCTTTAATTAAAGACGATACTGTACTATAGCTATTTAAGTACAGAGTCTGTACTCCAAATTTGTATACAGATTGGAATTGATATCATAACTAACCAGGTGAACAGGACATATACTGAGCTGGACATAAAGTTCATTTATCTCAGCTATTTATTCTGTAGAACCTAATATTAAACTTAAGTGCATTGGCTCACTGCAACCTTGTTGCGCCCATCATTAATTGTAGTTTGCCACATACACTTAAAACAAAACCACTAGGCTGCAGTTGTGGTCCTCATATTAATTATACTCATTTCTGACTTACAGGAAAAACAGAGTTAAAATAAAAAACCCTGACAGTAACCTGACAAGAACATACAATTTTAAACAGCTTTCCAGTTTACTTCTATTATCAAATTTGCTTCATTCTCCTGGTATCATTTATTGAAGGAGCAACAATGCACTACTGGTTTCTAACTGAACACATGGGTTAGCCAATGACAATCAGTATATATATATATATATATATGCAGCCACCAATCAGCAGTTAGAACCTAGGTTCTTTGCTGCTCCTTAGCTTACCTAGATAAACCTTTCAGCAAAGGATAACAAGAGAAATAAGCAAATTAAATAATAGAAGTAAATTGGAAAGTTGTTTAAAATTGTGTGCTCTGTCTAAATCATGAATGTCTAATTATGACTGTACTGTCTCTTTAAGTTAATGAGGTTGTTTTGTTTTATTATACTTGTATTCCTCTTAAATGGTTTTCAAGTTTTTTATTTTGCTTATGTTAGATTGGGCTGTTTTATAGAGTGAGATTTTTTACTATTTTAATACTCTTGTTCTGTATTTGTTCTATGAGGTGACAAGATAAATCTAAATGAAGAACAACTCACCCGGGGAACACTTAAAATCCAAATACTTTATTTCCATGCATTTAAAATCATTTGCGGCAGCATAAAAACAAGTAGTGTATTTTTCATTGAACACTCATATCCACCAACGGTAGCGCCAAGGGGTCAGCTGACGCGTTTCGGCTAATC